>NC_036872.1:4685254-4807141 GCF_002910315.2 Salvelinus sp. IW2-2015
AACCTTATGTTTATAAATGTATTTCACTCATGTGCTTGCGACTTCTGCTGCATAATGTTGGGGAGGAGGTTTGGGAGTGGTTTGGATTTGAGTGTTGGTGGGGACAGGTTGTTCTTTTAATGACGGGTACTGGTTCAAACAGGTTGCCGTTAATACAGGTAAATCGAGTGGAGGAAAAAGCAGGGCTTCTTCTCAAAGCAAAACTAACAGGTCTGTGAGAAGCCGGAATTCTTTACTGGTTGGTAGGTGTATCCATATTTGTGCATGCAATAAATGCAAATTATTTCTTAAAAATATACAATGTGATTTTCTTGGATTTTGTTTTTAGATTCCGTCTCTCACAGTTGAAGTTACTATGATAAAAATGACAGACCTCTACATGCTTTGTAAGTAGGAAAACCTGCAAAATCGGCAGTGTATCAAATACTTGTTCTCCCCACTGTATATATATATATAAAAAAAATCTCATTTTACATTTGCGCGTTACATGCAGTAATGTTTTGATTCCAAAACATCTGGTGATTTTGCAGGAATACTCATAATAAACATTGAAAAAAGATGCAAGTGTTATTCACATAATTAAAGATAAACTTACCCTCTATGCAACCGCTGTGTCAGATTTCAAAATAAACTTTACGGAAAAAGATTAATCTGAGAACGGTGTTTAGAGCACAATGGTGTCAACAAAAGCTACAAAAACACTATAAATATGCACTTACCTTCGAATAACTTCATCAGAAGGCACTCCCAGGATTCCCAGATCGACAATAAATGACTGAAAAGTTCCATAAAGCCCATCATTTAGCCACTTGTTGTTAGCATGTTCATCCCAGGAATCCATTTCATGACGCACGAACAATCCATCCAGACAAACTCAAAAAGTTCCGTTACAGGTCGTAGAAACAGGTCAAATGATGTTTGCAATCCATATTTAGTATGTGTTTTACATTAATCATCAATAAGGATCCAACCGGAGAATTTCATTGTCTGAAGAAAGAGCATTGGAACGAGAGCTCTCTCTCTCCCTCGCGCGCAAATCCTAACTGAGAATTCTGACGACCACTCACTAGAACAGCTCCTATGAGCCCCTCCTTTATAGTAGAATAATAAGACTAAAATCTAAAGACGACGACATCTAGTGGAAGCCCTAGGCAGTGTTTGTTCGGTCATATCTAGACGGGGTACCATTTGACACTGTTTTGAAAATCGACTTCTCATTTCCTGTTTTGACCTCTTCTCAGGTTTTTGTCTGCCAAATGAGTTCTGTTATACTTACAGAAATAATTCAAACAGTTTTAGAAACTTCAGAGTGTTTTCTATACAATAGTAATAATAATATGCATGTATTACCTTCTGGGACAGAGTAAGAGGAAATTTCGTTTGGGCACGCAATTTGTTCAAAGTGGAAACACTGCCCCCTATCCCTATGAAGTTTTAACCTCTTGACGCTAGGGGTCAGATTATTATATATTTTTTAATAACGTTCCCAAGGTAAACTGACTATTTCTCAGGTCCAGATCGTAGAATATGCATGTRATTTACAGATTAGGATAGAAAACACTCCAAAGTTTCCAAAACTGTCAAAATATTGTCTGTGAGTATAACAAAACTGATTCTGCAGGCGAAAACCTGAGGAAATCTAACCCGGAAGTGATTCTTTTTTTCAATCTGTGTTTCCTTTCCCGTCTTTCTTCCATTTAAAGGGGTATCAACCAGATTCCTTTTCCAATGGCTTCCTCAGGCTGTGACCAGGCTTTAGACATAGTTTCAGGCTTTTATTTAGAAAAATGAGCGAGATTTTTCAAAACTAGTCAGGTGTCCTTTGGTTAGTTCCTGCGCGCGAGAGGGGTAGCTCTCCATTTTATTTCTCTCTTTTATTGAATAGGTTACGGTCCGGTTGAAATATTATCGATTATGTTTGTTAAAAACAACCTGAGGATTGATTATAAAAAACATTTGACATGTTTCTACAAACATTATGGATACTTTTTGGAATTTTCGTCGAACGGAACGAGGCTTTGGTTTCTGAACATAACGTGCAACCCAAATGTTTTTTTTTGTTATTAAAGTAATATTTATCGAACAAAAATAACATTTATTGTGTAACTGGGAGTCTTGTGAGTGCAAACATCCGAAGATTATCAAAGGTAACGATTAATTTTGTTGCTTTCTGACTTTCGTGACCATGCTAATTGGGCGAGCTGTTCTAGCATTGATTGATACACTCACAAAAGCTTGGATTGCTTTCGCTGCAAAGCATATTTTCAAAATCTGACATGATAGGTGGATTAACAACAAGCTAAGCTGTGTTTTGGTATATTTCAGTTGTGATTGCATGATTATAAATATTTTTAGTAATATTTTGCGCCCTGCAATTCAGCGGTTGTTTAGGAAAATGATCCCGCTAAAGGGATCCGTAGCACAGAGACGTTAAGGAGATAAGTTCTGGGGTATTCTAAAAGTATCCATGTTACATACGACTTTATCGTTTGTTTGGGCGTTTTTTTTATCAGATTGCTGCTTATCAAGCTTGGCATGGTTGACTTCCAGAGGCTATGTCTTGGCTGTACTGACATCTTAGCAAAGCAACCATACGTTTGTGTAGCTGGAACACCCTTGTCTCAGGATGGTAAGTTGGTGGTTAAGATATCCCTCTCGTGGTGTGGGGTTGCTTTGGCAAAGTGGTGGGGGTTATATCCTTCCTGTTTGGAAGTGCTACCTGTCCCAGACCTGCTGTTTTCAACTCTCTAGAGACCGCAGGAGCGGTAGAGATATCTTAATGACGGCTATGAAAAACCAACTGACATTTACTCCTGAGGTGCTGACTTGCTGCACCCTCGCAACTACTGTGACTATTATTTGACCTGTGTCATTTATGAACATTGAACATCTTGGCCATGTTCTGTTATAATCTCCACCCGGCACAGCCAGAAGAGGACTGGCCACCCCTCATAGCCTGATTCCTCTCTAGGTTTCTTCCTAGGTTTTGGCCTTTCTAGGGAGTTTTTCCTAGCCACCCTGCTTCTACACCTGCATTGCTTGCTGTTTGGGTTTTAGGCTGGGTTTCTGTACAGCACTTTGAGATATCAGCCTGATGTACGAAGGGCTATATAAATACATTTGATTTATTGATTTGAGTTCTTCAGGCCCGCTTCATGCTCCACCGAACAGATGTATTTGGCATCTGCCTTTCCTTGATAAATGATGATCATACTGGTCGTCTGTCCTTCGTCCCGCTGCTCCAGCTGTTCCCTCTCTGCTTTGGGCACCTCCACGGTTCGGCCGTTTTCGTCCTCCATTTTCCATAAGATCTTGACTAAGTCTGGAAACATGTCTCTAGCCAGACATAGCAGGGTGGTCGTCCCATTCAGCTCAGGTTTGAACGCCAGGTACATGGTCACTTTGGGTTTCTTGAGCTGGTTCTRATCTGATTTTTATGTGAAACAATCGAAACTCACGTTATAAGAATACAATTTTTTAACACTTTGCACTTTCCAATCTATTGTAGTACTAAAATATCAACACACACACACAAGGATAAATAACATGGGTACAAAAAAGCCTTTCTAGCCATCAGAAACGAGTATTCAACAATGCCATAGTATAAAATAGAATAGTGTATTATATATCTATCAGCTCAGAAATGTTCTTAACCCCCATTGCCAGGAGGTACGCCTGGTCCAGAGTAATCAGCTCTACCACTTGACCTGTCTCTGGCCCACGCAATTCCTTTTTACTCAACAAGAAACAGTTCATACAAAACACCAGCACCTGGTTTTCCTTCCATATTGAAATCAAGAAGAAAAGATGTATAAAGGAGAATTAAACCAGCTTACTGCTACCATGTCACATCCCTTTCAATGATGACTAGGGTTGGTCAATTTCTATTGTAGATTTTCAGAAATGTAAATACAAAATAAAGGTGGTTCAAAGTATTGTAAGGGTGATTATTCGGCTGCGTAAACATGATTACCCCCCAATGTTGGCCATCAAATGTGATTTCTAACCATAATAATGAGCTGCTGGTCAGAGTCTATGAGACAGGTAGGCTGACTCCAGTACAGAAACAGGCTTGAGCCAACTGCCTGKGATTCAGAGAATTAATAGGTCCTTCTCTAATTCTGCCTACTAGAAACCAGATGTTATAAGTGTTTGTAATACCATCAAAGTTGTCTTTAATCTCTCAAAATGTTGCGGAACATAACCGCGACCAACTGTCACTCGTTTGGAGATATGGGGCTCACATGCAAGATGCGCATCTTGTCACTTAAAAGCTTTACCAATTTGGAAAAATATACTTTTCTATATAAAATTGGTGACGCAACATGCTGCGTGAGTCTACAATGTCACCAGTTAGAGCTCTTGTGAACTCTATTATCGGGAGCTGACAATTATGCAATGTTATGCTTTTATTAAACTAAATGTTTTAAGAAACACCAGCTTTAATTGTGACAGAAAATCCAGCATATTTTTATCTTGCAGATGTTATATAATTTGAAGCAGAAAGTTGGGCAGAGAGTGCTACATGGTCTCMAATTCAGAATAAAACAAACTACTGTAACATCAGTTTTGATACAGGATGTGTCTTGTAGTTAAACACTTTTTTTCCCATTAGGCACAATAGTAGGTGGTTGAGTGATTGGTTTTTATTTCAGGAATTTTCATAGTGTACATACTTGGAGCCCACTTCCTCTGCTGCAACTTCCTCAAAGCCAGGGTCACTCATCCCTTGATATTTTGGTGTCTCATCTCCTGTGTTCTCMCATCAGCAGTCGCCATGTACAGCATCCTCCTCAAAGTCTCTCCCTCTTTGTGAAGTTACCAGTGGAGGTAACTGCTGCAGAAGACTGTCACAAGCCATTCGATGAGAGACGTTTTGGATGTCAGTTTTTGTCAAGGTGAATTCCTGGCACAGCTCTGCAGTTCCTGACACTGTACAGAATGTCCGATGAATAAAGAAAGTAACATCATCATGAACAAGGCCAATACATAACAGATATATATWTTCCATGGRCAGTATTCAGGATTATGGACGGGATTCAATCTGATTGAACTTTGTCTGCTTTGCACATTTGAAAGGCAACGTTCCTGCATTCGTGAAGTCCTCAATCACAGTAAACACYACATATGTCGGAAATGATCTTTAAAAGGTGCATAAGTGACAAAGTGTGATCGGATTGAATCCTGGTCTCTCTCTCTGCCAGTGTTTCCCCAGGCACCTAGTAAATACAGGAAGTAATATACAAAAATTAAATGAACTCAAATACTGAATTCAAGTCATTCTTGACTGTTTCTTCTCTCAGAGAACTTTTGGATCAGACATTATCAGTAGTGCACTAAAATAAATAAAAAGTGGAATTCCAACAAGAGAATAAGCTAACCCACAAAATGTACTTACCCACAAAAAGGAGAAAGATTAGGTACAGAAGAGCTAAGACATGTTTCATCTAATCAACTTGTTTACACAATGTGGTGTTTGTCCTCAGTTCCCTGTGTATCATATGCACTGTTGCACTGTTATTCAAGTGGGAGTCACCTCCAGGGTTGTACAATTTCGGGAGGTGCATGGAGTTAGGCACGGATCTTCTGTACAGCCAACGTTCACTGCAACTGCKTCATAATCTCTGGCGCCGCATGGACCCTTCGCGCCGTGGATGCCAGATCGACCAAAAACATTTGGTTTTATCATGGCCTCACTTCAAGACCCTGATAAAAAAAGTAGTGTGAAGTATCGATAAAATGTATGAATTGTCAATTCAACTGAACATTATAGATCAAACAATGATAATTAGTATTTTAAATTGCTATTTAATTTACATCTTAAAAAATCTAAAAGTAATGAATTCAGTTGACGCAATGCTGTAAATAGAAGGCTCTAGCTGTTGGGTATAATGCCAGCTAATGTGTGAGGCCCTTATTGACAATGTATCACTGATCTGGGTGAGTGAGTGTCAAGTTCACTCTTTATAGCTTACACATTTTCAAATACATAAGAATAGTGATCGCCATGAAGGAAGGATGCATTGCAAAAGTATTGTTTGTGGACCACCATGATTAAACTTGATGTCCCAGTTTGTCAGTAGCATATGGTGAAGGTTTGCATTTCTCTCTCCTGATCATCATATGACAATAGTTGAAAAATAATGTGTCAGGTTTAGGATTTGTCTATCAGTCATGTCAGAAGTCATAAAATAGCCAGACTTTGATGCAAATTATGTGTGTCAGGAAAGTCTAAAGTATATACTGTACATACGAAAGGACTGTTACTGTAAGGACCTTGCACCCTCTTGTGGCACAGACATGCATTTATCTTTGAGGCCTTGAATGGGAAAAAAATCAAAGTCGAAGCATCCTTTCAAATAGAACACCCAATTAATCCCAAATAACGACGACGAGCTACACAAATCCACCAGAAACCACGAATTCCTTTCATTTACAGTGTTAAATAACACTCATATCTGAGAACAATATTTTTTATGAACACATGTTTCATTTTGACATTATAATAAGGTTGGTAGCAACATGAAAAATTGTTGTGGAAATCTATTGCATCTCAGGTCGACGACAAAATCCACAATGCAATGCTCTCTCTGTGGGCTGGCTGGCTAGCTTGGCAGCTAGCTAGCAAGCAAATGTAGCTAGACACAATAATACCAAAGACAATATCAGCATGTACATTAGGAGTCTACAATCTCACCATYTTCAACCTGCAGATCGATGTGATTCACAGAGTGGAGTCTGAAATTCACAACGGCGGACATACTTTTGAGGAGATGGGAAACGTTGCCCATACTCCGTCAATGGGCCGTACGGTGCATTTTGGCCGATTCTGGGACAAGGAGTACCCTCCTTCAAGGAGTGAATTGGAGTCTATAAGTGGAGGCTGCTGAGGGGAGGACGGCTCATAATAATGTCTGGAAAGGAGCTAATGGAATGGCATCAAACAAATGGAACCCATGTGTTTGTGTTTAACCTGTTATGTGCTGCAAGGGAAAGTATTGAGTACGCCAGATAAAGGTGCCCATTTCACCATGGCCTCCGATCATTCCTTGCTCGTACAATATGCATATTATTATTACTACTATTGGATAGAAAAACAATCTCTCGTTTCCTGAAACCTTGTTTGAAATTTTCTCTAAGTGGAACAGAAGCATTGCAGCACTATTTCCCTGACCAGGAAAGTAGAATGTCCAAATCTATGCTCTCTCACGTTCTGCTATACATGGTCATGATACGTAGGACCCTACGTACACTTCATACGCCTTTCCTCTGGGTGTCAAGATGAATCTGAAAGGAGAATGTTGTGTTCATCTTGTCAGAAGGTGGAATAAAACCTATTTCTTTGACGTGCCTGCTTGCCACTTCCGTACTCTCGGGGCTGGCTCGCGGCGACACCTTGGAAGCACGAGATTTCCTTCGTTTTGACTGCCGTTTTCGTCGACGACAAACTAATCTCCGGCTCGGATATTAATTTGTAAAATTGACCATATCATCGTCAATGTATGTTTTTTCAATATAGTGTTAATCAGATTATTGAAATTTTTTTTCGGGAGTAATTTGCCCGTGTTCCCGTCTGTGACTTTTTTTATACGTTTGAGAGATCCGTGCCACTCGGCTCGTCCATGCTAAAGAAGAGGGGGAAAATGAACGTTTTTAATCAAACAAACGACTGTTCTTGACAAAGGACACCTTGTCCAATTCTGACGGAAGATCACGAAAAGTAAGAAAACATTTTATGATGTTATTTCATAGATCTGTTGTGCATGTCTACTGGTCGTGGCGCCCAAGTGTGTCTGGCTATTGTGGCTATGCTAATATAGCGCTACATTTTGTTTCGCTGTAAAACATTTAAATAAATCGGAAATATGGTCTGGAATCACAAGGATGCCCTGTCTTTCAATTGCTGCACACTATATATTTTTCAGAAATGTTTTATGATGAGTATTAGGTAATTTGAAGTTGGTGTTGTAATGTGCGTTATAAAATTATGGCTGCTTTTCGGTGCATTTCTGATTGTAGCTGAAATGTAACTATGATTTATACCTGAAAGAATGCACATTTTTCTAAAAAAACATATGCTATACCATAAATATGTTATCAGACTGTCATCTTATGAAGTTTTTTCTTGGTTAGTGGCTATTTATTTATTTATTTGGTCGAATTTGTGATAGCTACTGATGGAGTAAGAAAAGTGATGGAGTAAGAAAAGTGGTGTCTTTTGCTAACGTGGTTAGCTAATAGATTTACATATTTTGTCTTCCCTGTAAAACATTTTAAAAATCGGACATGTTGGCTGGATTCACAAGATGTTTAACTTTCAAATGCTGTATTGGACTTGTTAATGTGTGAAAGTTAAATATTTTAAAAAACTATCTTTTGAATTACTGGAGTAATATGATCAAATGTTTTGGTTCTAGTCAGGATTCTAGCAGCCGTATTTAGCACTAACTGAAGTTTATTTAGTGCTTTATCCATGTAGCCGGAAAGTAGAGCATTGCAGTAGTCTAACCTAGAAGTAACAAAAGCATGGATTAATTTTTCTGCATCATTTTTGGACAGAAAGTTTCTGATTTTTGCAATGTTACGTAGATGGAAAAAAGCTGTCCTTGAAACAGTCTTGATATGTTCGTCAAAAGAGAGATCAGGGTCCAGAGTAACGCCGAGGTCCTTCACAGTTTTATTTGAGACGACTGTACAACCATCAAGATTAATTGTCAGATTCAAAAGAAGATCTCTTTGTTTCTTGAGACCTAGAACAAGCATCTCGGTTTTGTCCGAGTTCTTTAAAAGTAGAAAGTTTGCAGCCATCCACTTCCTTATGACTGAAACACAAGCTTCTAGGGAGGGCAATTTTGGGGCTTCACCATGTTTCATTGAAATGTACAGCTGTGTGTCATCCACATAGCAGTGAAAGTTAACATTATGTTTTCAAATGACATCCCCAAGAGGTAAAATATTTAGTGAAAACAATAGTGGTCCTAAAACTGAACCTTGAGGAACACCGAAATGTACAGTTGATTTGTCAGAGGACAAACCATTCAGAGACAAATTGATATCTTTCCGACAGATAAGATCTAAACCAGGCCAGAACTTGTCCGTGTAGACCAATTTGGGTTTCCAATCCCGCCAAAAGAATGTGGTGATCGATGGTATCAAAAGCAGCACTAAGGTCTAGGAGCACGAGGACAGATGCAGAGCCTCGGTCTGACGCCATTAAAAGGTAATTTACCACCTTCACAAGTGCAGGCTCAGTGCTATGATGGGGTCTAAAACAAGACTGAAGCATTTCGTCATAAAAAACGTCATAATGTCGGGAAGGGACGTAATGGGGAAATCAAGTCATTTCAACGTGGATAATATTTGGTTGACAGGTTGATCAATGAAATTACAACCTGTATTCACCCACTCAAAAAGACAGCCAAAAGTTAGTTGAATTTCCAATGTGTTATCAATTTAATTTCAACCATCTAAAAGCACAACCAAATTCCAATGGAAAAACTGTCAGAGTTTTGGTTTAGTTGTCACCCAAATGTCTATCACCGTGCTTTCAAGCATTTAAAACCTCTACCGCTTCCCTCACCCGGATCCTCCTCATCAAAAAAGCTGACTAGCATAGCCTAGCGCGACAGGGATATCATATAATTTTCATGAAATCACAAGTCCAATATAGCAAATGAAAGATAAACATCTTGTGAATCCAGCCATCATTTCCGATTTTTAAAATGTTTTACAGCGAAAACACACTATGTATTTCTATTAGCTAACCACAATAGCAAAAGACTCAACCGCATATTATCACCATTTTTCTACCGCATAGGTAGCTATCACAAAACCGACCAAATAGAGATATTAGTCACTAACCAAGAAACAACTTCATCAGATGACAGTCTTATAACATGTTATACAATACATTTATGTTTTGTTCGAAAATGTGCATATTTGAGGTATAAATCATAGTTTTACATTGCAGCTACCATCAAAAATATCACCAAAGCAGCCAGAATAATTACAGAGAGCAACGTGAAATACCTAAATACTCATCCTAAAACATTTATGAAAAATACATGGTGTACAACAAATGAAAGATAAACATCTTGTGAATCCAGACAATATTTCAGATATTTTAAGTGTTTTACAGCGAAAACACAATATAGAATTATATTAGCTTACCACAATAGCCAAACACACAAATGCATTTATCAGCAGCAAAAGGTAGCGATCGCAAAAACCAGCAAAAGATATAAAATTAATCACTAACTTTGACCAACTTCATCAGATGACAGTCTTATAACATCAGGTTATACAATACACTTATGTTTTGTTCGAAAATGTGCATATTTTGAGCTGCAAACCGTGGGTATACATTGTGAATATGTAGCATCGATTCACCAAATTGTCCGGAGATATTTTGGACACTCATCTAATCTGACCAAAGAACTCATCATAAACTTTACTAAAACATACATGTTGGACAGCAAATGAAAGATACACTAGTTCTTAACCTGTCTGGCTCTGGGGTTCCGCAGGCGGAACTCCTCCCACATTCCACTGAAAAGGCAGAGCGCGAAATTCAAAATATATTTTTTTGAAATATTTAACTTTCACACATTAACAAGTCCAATACAGCATTTGAAAGATAAACATCTTGTGAATCCAGCCAACATGTCCGATTTTTAAAATGTTTTACAGCGAAAACACCACGTATATTTATGTTAGTTCACCACCAAATACAAAAGAGGACAGACATTTTTCACAGCACAGGTAGCATGCAGGTAGCATGCACAAAGCCAACCTAACTAACCAAGATCCAACCAAACTAACCAAGAAACAACTCCATCAGATGACAGTCCTATAACATGTTACACAATAAATCTATGTTTTGTTCGAAAAATMTGCATATTTGAGCTATAAATCAGTTTTACATTGATGCTACCATCACAGCTACCGTCAAAAATAGCACCGAAGCAGCCAGAGTAATTACAGACACGAACGTCAAATATCAAAATACTCATCATAAAACCTTTCTGAAAAATATATGGTGTATAGCAATTGAAAGACCAAGATCTTGTGAATACAGCCAATATTTCCGATTTTTTAAAGTGTTTTACAGCGAAAACACAATATAGCGTTATATTAGCTTAGCACAATAGCTAAAACACAACAGCATTTTATCAAGGCAAACGGTACCGATTGCACAGTTRGACAGKTATATGAAATAGCATRCCAACATGGGTCCTACTTTTGTTGGTCTTCCATCAGAATGTTGTACAWGGTGTCCGTTGTCCAGAACAGTCTTTGTTTGGGTTTAGAAGGACTTCTTTCCCTCTTGAAATAGCATGCGCACTGGCCAAGCACTGGCCAAGTAGCGTGAAGCTCTCCATCCTGAACAAAGGGACCTAACGCAACACGCCAAAAGTCCCGAAAAAWWTTCAATATTCTAATAAAACTATATTGAAAAAACATACTTTACGATGATATTGTGACATGTATCAAATAAAATCAAAGCCGGAGAAAGTATTCGCCTATAACGACGGTTTTCCACGAGGCGATTCCAGMTCCCTCCATGCGCCTTGCAGAAAAAAAAAATGGAGMTCACCTCATTCCAAGAGGGCTCATTCCATCTCAGGCCAAGATAATCAACTCCTTTCTCCTCTCACTTCCTCTTGACATCCAGAGGAAGGTGTATGACGTGTACGTATAGTCATACGTATAATGCCCATTTATAGGCAGCTGCTTAAACAGAGCATGGAATTCAGACTTTCCACTTCCTGGTCAGAAAGTCTGCTGCCAAAGGAGTTCTGTTTTACCCACAGACAAAATTCAAACTGTTTTAGAAACTAGAGAGTGTTTTCTATCCAATAGTAATAATAATATGCATATTGTACGAGCAAGAATTGAGTACGAGGCCGTTTAAATTGGGAACGCTTTTCCCCCAAAGTGTAAATAGCGCCCCCTGGTCCTCATCAGGTTAATGCAACCGCCGTGTTAGATTTAAAAAAAATAACTTTACCATAACAGCTTACGTTATAGCGAGACAGCGCCCGCAAAAAGGGCAGAAAATAGGACTCAACATTTTCCACAGAAATACGAAATAACATCATAAATTGTTTTTACTTTTGCTGAGCTTCCATCAGAATGTTGTACAAGGAGTCCTAGGTCCAGAATAAATCGTTGTTTGGTTTAAGAATGTCCTTTTCTCCTGCCGAATTAGCAAACTTAGCTAGCCATGTGGCGCGAACATGCCCATCTTCTCCTGATGCAAAGAAAGGAAAATTCCAAAAGTCGCAATAAACGTTGAATAAACTGATACAACTCGGTTGAAAAAAACTACTTTATGATGTTATCACATCTATCAAATAAAATCAGAGCCGGAGATATCCACCGTGTATACCGAACGCTTTTCAGAAGCCAATGTTGATGTACTTCTCGCGCCAGAGAAGACAAAGACATTTCCAGACCTCCCACTCCAAGAGCTCTTGTTCGACCTCAGATCAAGCTAGACACCCCATTCTACCTTCCACTGCCTGTTGACATCTAGTGGAAGGCGTATGCAGTGCATGCAAATCCATAAATAGAAGGCAATTGAATAGGCAGGCCCTGGAACAGAGCATCGTTTTCAGATTTTTCACTTCCTGTCTGGAAGTTTGCTGCCAAATGAGTTATGTTTTACTCACATATATAATTCAAACAGTTTTAGAAACTTGAGAGTGTTTTCTATCCAATAGTAATAATAATATGCATATTGTACGATCTAGAATAGAGTACGAGGCCGTTTAAATTGGGCACGATTTTTTCCCAAAGTGAAAACAGCACCCCCTATTCACAAGTTAAAAGAATACAATGTCAGATATTTCATTTATAAAAAATATATCTTATCACTGTACTTCATCTCATAACCAAATGACCTGGATTGCAGATGAGATTACATTAAAAGTACATTGTTGGAACGATATAGCGCAGCTACAGCAACACATTTGACGTTTGGAGCAACTTCGAAATTTGACATTTGGAGAACGTGGATGAGATTCCACAGAGATTATTACAGAAATTGTGAAGATCTCCACAGACCTGCGACGAACTACGCATGCGATCTTGAACATGCACGCTTAATATCATTACATAAGACATGTATAGTTACAGTAACCTCAAAATGTGGCCATGAATGTGTTGCTCATTTTAAGGTTGAATGTTACATTAGTTTGTAAGATAGCCTTAACTTCACGCTATTTACTGCATCACAAAAGTAAAATTCAATGCTGTTTGGTTGACAACACAACCAAATAAAAACAGTTAAATGTATCTGAGCCACTGGCCTAATCCCATTCTTTAAGTAACATAGAATTTGTTCACAAGTTAATATGCTATTTATAGTATTTCAAAAGTGATATTGAATTGTGTTTAACATTTTTTATTTCCCGTTTTTTAACCAGGTAGGCCAGTTGAGAACAAGTTCTCATTTACAACTGCAACCTGGCCAAGATAAAGCAAAGCAGTGTGACAAAAACAACGACAGTTACATATGGGATAAACAAACGTACAGTCAATGTTACGAATCCCTTTGGCCCGACAGTCTAGGGGGATGGTAATGGGACCCGTAACACAACTCACGCAAATTATAAGTGAAAACAGTGAGAACAAATAACCACAACAACTTAAATCTACCATCAAACTCAGGGTTTATTAGTAAACATACGGTAATGGGGGGCAGGAAAAGGGGCTGAGCTGGACCCAAGGAAAGAAAGAATAAGCATCCAGAAACACCCCTAGACTAGCCTATTTCAACAACAGCTAACTAACCAGAAATACAGTGGGTGGTCCGCCCAGTTCTAACTAGTGTATTTAACAAAGTTTACCTACGGGTAGTCTATGCCCATGGGCGACTATCTGGTTACTCCCTAATCCCACCCACAAACACCATAACCAAAAACAATACCCACAAGTGGGGACAATGTGACATGTAGATGCTAAAACCACGCACGAGATCTACAGACATATGGCATTTACAGAGAGATTGCTCCAGAGAAAACAACTGATAGGGTTTTTAAACCAAGGGAAAGGGAATGTGATTGGGTAAGTGAAACACGAGGTGTGTCTTCTGATTAGCGACTGATTGATGACTGATTGGGGAATGATGATTGCCACCTGTGAGAAGGGGAGACGGAGAGAAAAGAAACACACACAGGATACACTCAGAATACTTGTATCCGTAACAGTCAATAACACAATAGAGGTAAGGAGGTAAGGCAATAAATAGGCCAATAGTGGCGAAGTAATTACAATTGAGCAATTTACACTGGAGTGATATATGTACAGATGAGGATGTGCAAGTAGAAATACTGGTGTGCAAAAGAGCAGAAAAACAAAAACAAATATGGGGATGAGGTAGGTAGTTGGTTGGATGGGCTATTTACAGATGGCTGTGTACAGCTGCAGTGATCGGTAAGCTGCTCTGACAGATGACGCTTAAAGTTAGTGAGGGAGATATAAATCTCCAATTTCAGTGATTTTTGCAATTCGTTCCAGTCATTGCAGCAGAAAATTAGACGGAACGGCGGCCAACTGAGGTGTTGGCTTTGGGGATGACCAGTCAACGCAACCAAATATTATCAAACGCAAATCAAATCAAACTTTAAATGCACTTTAAAAAAAGTTTGATTTGATTTAGTCCTATTCATTCAATTCGATTTTTGGTTGAGATGATGTGAATCCAACATATCAATATTTTATTTATAGACTGGAATTAAAGCCAGACTAAGTCAGTGACACAGATGGAACTGTCCAAGCAAAAGATACATCTCTTTCAAATGTTGATTTTTGTTGCGTTGACAACCAACACAATTCAATATTACTAAATATTATTATATTTGAAATCAACCAGAGCTTGAAGCCCTAGGCCTATTGTATTGTCTATTTTTAGTTGAATTCCGGTTGAATTGAAACAATACGTTTTGATGACCTCACAAATGCTTGTATAGGCCTAAATATCATCATTGATGATACATTTCATTTCATCTGTAAAATTTACCCTTTGTAATAACTTTGATAGCAACAGTGAATCTATTTTGATTTGAAGTGGAGAGACTGTGGTCCTGTGTTATCCGTCCCAAAAATAGAAGGAAGAAAAAAAAGCCTTCCTTTAGTGTTTCTATATGCTGACAATGGGGGCGAAGCTCTCTGTGTGTGTGTGTGTGTGGTGTGTGTGTGTGTGTGTGTGTGTGTGTGTGTGTGTGTGTGTGTGTGTGTGTGTGTGTGTGTGTGTGTGTGTGTGTGTGTGTGTGTGTGTGTGTGGTGTGTGTTGTGTGTGGTGTGTGTGTGTGTGTGTGCCAATGTCTGCGGTGTGGACAACTCAAATACAACATCTGTGCACAATCTCACAGACGGGATTTGAGCAGATTAGTGTGTGTATGTGCACACGCACACTCATGTGCCTGTGCCCTGCCCATCTCACACATATTTTCTAAGCACTCAATCAAGCTCATCTATGAGCTCAGTTTAACATGTCATGAGACAATCACTAACATTATCCTTTTGTGTGATAAACAGAAACAATTTGTGATTGCTACCTTCATGGTGGCCTGATATATCCATGTTCTTAGTCATTTTGCAGTGTGTGGATACTTGTGGTGGTCAGAGAGAATTTACAGTTGAAGTCGGAAGTTTACATACACTTAGGTTGGAGTCATTAAAATTCGTTTTTCAACCACTCCACAAATTTCTTGTTAACAAACTCTAGTTTTGGCAAGTCGGTTAGGACATCTACTTTGTGCATGACACAAGTCATTTTTCCAACAGTTGTTTACAGACAGATTATTTCACTTATAATTCACTATATCACAATTTCAGTGGGTCAGATGTTCTGGTCTAAGTTGACTGTGCCTTTAAACAGCTTTGAAAAGTATGGAAAATGATGTCATGGCTTTAGAAGCTTCTGATAGAATAATTGACACCATTTGAGTCAATTGGAGGTGTACCTGTGGATGTATTTCAAGGCCTACCTTCAAACTCAGTGCCTCTTTGCTTGACATCATGGGAAAATCTAAAGAAATCAGCCAAGACCTCAGAAAACAAATTGTAGACCTCCACAAGTCTGGTTCATCATTGAGTGCAATTTCCTAACGCCTGAAGGTACCACTTTCATCTGTACAAAAAAATAGTACCCAAGTATAAACACGCAGCCGCCATACCGCCAGGAAGGAGACGCGTTCTGTCTCTTACAGAGGAACGTACTTTGGTACGAAAAGTGTAAATTAATTACAGAACAACAGCAAAGGACCTTGTGAAGATGCTAGAGGAAACATGTCCAAAAGTATCTATAGCCACAGTAAAACGAGTCCTATATCGACATAACCTGAAAGGCCGCTCAGCAAGGAAGAAGCCACTGCTCCAAAACCGGCATAAAAAAAGCCAGACTATGGTTTGCAAATGCACATGGGGACAAAGATCGTACTTTTTGGAGAAATGTCCTCTGGTCTGATGAAACAAAAATAGAACTGTTTGGCCATAATCACCATTGTTATGTTTGGAGGAAAAAGGGGGAGGCTTGCAAGCCGAAGAACACCATCCCAACCGTGAAGCACGGGGGTGGCAGCATCATGTTGTTGGGGTGCTTTGTTGCATGAGGGACTGGTGCACTTCACAAAATAGATGGCATCAAGAGGGAGGGAAAATTATGTGGATATATTGAAGCAACATCACAAGACATCAGTGAGCAAGTTAAAGCTTGGTCGCAAACAGCTGGGATCGGACACACAACTTCTCATCCACCACCCCCATCCACTATATCTTAGCAAAACCCAAGCTCACTTGATGGCGAGCGGCTGGTTTTGAAGGAATTTCCCGACATCCTCAAGACATTTCGACATTAATCTTGAACGACCTGGCTGAGTATTTTGTTTTAAATTGTGAAAGCTATTTTGTGTCTTTGGGAAGTTGTGTTAGCTATCATGAGCAACACCCTCTTTTCTATAACATACACACATTCTCTCTTCAAATAAACACACGCACCACACACAACACACACACACACACACACACACACACACACACACACACACACACACACACACACACACACACACACACACACACACACAGAGAGATAAGTTTAATGTTAATACAGGTTAGCTATGATCAGCAACATCCACTCGTCTATAGCATACACATTCTGTCTTCAATAAAACACACACATAACTTATGTATAGCTTATGTATAGCATAACTTATGTATAACTTATGTATAGCATATAGTATAATGTATAGCATAACCTATGTATAACTTATGTATAGCATATAGTATAATGTATAGCATATTGCCACAGAGTTTCTAAACCCTAACATCGCTAGGCTTCCGGGAACGCTTGCGAAGCAGACTTGTCAGACCAGACCGGGGTTTGGGGTTTGAGAAGTCAATGAGAGAAGTGAGGCTCTTCCTTAGTTCTTCATTTTCTCGATTTCTAAAGGTACAACCTAGATGCAAAACAATTGTTTTAAGTACTCATTACTACAACCTTATGAAAGTGACAAACTTTTTGTCGTAAAACAAGTTTATATCGAAGGAGTGCCTTTGATTTGACGGTATGCACATGTGCAGTTTGGTGCGACACCACCGTTAGACAGCGATACCGTATTTCTGAGCATTAGTTTAGCTAGCCCCCTAAGGTCAATGTCCGCTTGGAAATCTATTTAGCATAATACAAACATCCACATAAATATCTGTCAGTTTAAGCTAGAGATATGTTTTTTTACTTAGGATGCGTCTCAACCCACCGTATTCTCCTATGTTGCACTTCCACACCGGCAGTGACAGGCAGAGCTGTGTTTGTCAAACCGTGAGACAACCCGAAAATCGGTATTCTCAAAAAATAGTCTGTAGCGTCAGAATGGTTTGGCCTACAAACTATTATCTGTGGAAAGATGAGACACGCTGGTCTTGCTCTACGACCCCCACAAGCCTCTTTGGACTTGTCTGCAGTCAGTACAGCCGATCTGCCAACTTCCGTCTTTAACATCCGAACAGTTTGGGCTACACACTAAAATGTGAAAAGGTGAGACTCTAACGAACACGTACACTACCGTTCAAAAGTTTGGGGTCACTTAGAAATGTTCTTGTTTTTGAAAGAAAAGCAAATTTTTTGTCCATTAAAATAACATCAAATTGATCAGAAACACAGTGTAGACATTGTTAATGTTGTAAATGACTATTGTAGTTGGATGCTGTGTGCTACTCCCTTCACAGAACAGCGCAAACTGGCTCTAACCAGAATAGAAAGAGGAGTGGGAGGCCCCGGTGCATTATTGGCCAGTCTGAGATATGGCTTTTTCTTTGCAACTCTGCCTAGAAGGCCAGCATCCCAGAGTCGCCTCTTCACTGTTGCGGGTACTATAATTATAATAATTGTTATATATATTATTGTAATACTTAAAGGGATATTGAAATGTAAAATCAAATATATATATGATGCTTGGTATGACGTCCTAAAAACAGTTTCTACATATCTTCTTACTAAACCATCTTTGATATAGCAGTGTCCACAGCTGCATTGACATGGAGATGGGAACAGACTGAGGTTCCAATCAAAACCACTGGATGGCGATAAATCATTGGCGTTCATTAGGTAAACTTTGGTCAAAATGACTTCCTTGTACAATAGCTGGTGGATAAATGTAGGATTAATGACAGAGAATGTCAGTGTGTGGGTTAGACTTAGTCCTGAAATACAAAATATCTATGTAAAGTGTTCTGATTTCCTCTGTCAGATGTGACATTTGTTGACTTTGGTGAATTTTACATCAGTCCAGACCAGGGTTGTGCACAGACCTTTCAGGGTGCAGCTGCTCAAAACGACTGTGATTTTCAATGCTCTTAAATCCTTAAATATTATTTATCATCCTTTAACTGATATATGGATCCTGGCTAGTGGCTTGTGTGGATATTTTAGTATATGGTGGTTAGCTAAGGTTTAGACTACCTGTGTTGCTGCTGCCCAGACACATGTGCAACTCCCGACTGAAGAAAGCATGAAGTTGAGTCGGAGTATCGTCGATGCAGCCGCTCTCTGCCAACCAGACCGAATATTGATGATGTATATCAAGTGCTACTCATATGATATGCTGTTGAGGCAGTACTGTTGATATTTAAATGTGTTTCACATTATGGCCATTCTGGTGATGGACTGGGCCAGAGTGGCTTTTGTCAGGATCTGACCAGTGACTATTCCTATTTGCCTAAGCAATTTGTCCCTATTAACCTTTTGACTCTGCCTCTTCATGTTTTTCCACTGTGGTCATTATTCATTTCTGTCACTGTTTCACAGGTATGGAACTGAAGCACATAGGGGCTGCCTTTGTTCAGGAAATGGAATGAAATTCAATGCAAAGAAATTGCTGCATACAATGCATTATACACTGAGTGTACAAAATACTAATATTGAGTTGCACCCCCTTTTGCCCTCCCAACAGCCTCAATTCATCGGGGCGTGGACTCTACAAGGTGTTGAAAGTATTCCACAGGAATGCTGGCCCCTGTTGACTCCAATGCTTCCCACAGTCGTGTCAAGTTGGCTGGATGTCCTTTGGGTGGTGAACCATTATTAATACACACAGGAAACTGTTGAGTGTGAAAAACCCAGCAGCATTGCAGTTCTTGACACACTCAAAAGTAGTAGGTGCGCCTGGCACGTACCACCATACCCCGTTCAAAGACACTTAAATATTTTGTCTTTCCCATTACCCCTTTGAATGGCACACATACACAATCCATGTCTCTTTTGTCTCAAGGCTTAAAAATAAGTGAAGAGAAAAGCTCCTAGTTTCTCCTGGTGTTTTGTGCAGACTCTTCCTGGACTCAGCCTTAGCAGGCTGTCCTGAATTCCTCTCTGACTCCATAAGTAAATGCAGCCTAATGAAAAGAAAATCACTGGGAGATTACGGCTAATTAAAATGCCATTACCCATGTTAACCTACACTACTGGTCAAAAGTTTTTGAACACCTAGTCATTCAAAGGTTTTTCTTTATTTTTTACTATTTCCTACATTGTAGAATAATCGTGAATACATCAAAACTATGAAATAAAACATGGAATCATGCAGTAATCAAAAAGTGTAAAAAAAAATCTAAATATACTTTACATTTGAGATGATTCAAATAGCCAGCCTTTGCCTTGATGACAGCTTTGCACACTCTTGGCATTCTCTGTCAGCTTCATGAGGTATTCACCTGGAATGCATTTCAATTAGCAGGTGTGCCTTCTTAAAAGTTCATTTGTGGAATTCCTTTCCTTCTTAATGCATTTGAGCCAATCAGTTGTGCTGTGACTAGGTAGGGGTGGTATACAAAAGATAACCCTATTTGGTAAAAACCAAGTCCATATTATGACAAGAACAACTCAAATAAGCAAAGAGAAATGACAGTCCATCATTACTTTAAGACATGAAGGTCAGTCAATATGGAACATTCGAAGAACTTTGAAAGTTTCTTCACATCTCAACATCAATTGTTCATAGGAGACTGTGTGAATCAGGCCTTCATGGTCAAATTGCTGCAACAACAAAAAAACACTACTAAAGGACACCAATAAGAAGAAGATACATAATTGGGCCAAGAAACACGAGCAATGGAAATTTGTCCTTTGGTCTGGAGTCCAAATTGGAGATTTTTGGTTCCAACCACCGTGTCTTTGTGAGATGCGGTGTTGGTGAACAGATGACCTCCGCATGTGTATTTCTCACCGTAAAGAATGGAGGAGGAGGTGTTATGGTGTGGGGGTGCTTTGCTGGTGACACTGTCTGTGATTTATTTAGAATTCAAGGCACACTTAACCAGCATGGCTACCACAGCATTTTGTACCGATACGCCATCCCATCTGGTTTGAGCTTAGTGGGACTATCATTTGTTTTTCAGCAGGACAATGACCCAATACACCTCCAGTGTGTGTAAGGGCTATTTGACCAATAAAGAGAGTGATGAAGTGCTGTATCAGATGACCTAGCCGCTACAATCCCCCGATCTCAACCAAATTGAGATGGTTTGGGATGAATCGGACTGCAGAGTGAAGGAAAAGCAGCCAACAAATGCTCAGCATATGTGGGAAATCTTTCAGGACTTTTGGAAAAGCATTCCAGGTGAAGCTGGTTGAGAGAATGCCAAGAGTGTGCAAAGGTGTCATCACGGCAAAGGTTGGCTATTTGAAGAATCTCAAATATAAAAGATATTTGGATTTGTTCAACACTTTTTTTAGTTACTACATGATTCCATATGTATTATTTCATAGTTTTGATGTCTTCACTATTATTCTACAATGTAGAAAGTAGTAAAAAATAAAGAAAAACCCTTGAATGAGTCGGTGTTCTTAAACTTTGACCGGTAGTGTGTGTCCTCGAGTTCAGCTGGCCCTTTGCCACCTTGGACTCAACCCTCACACTTTTATTCTCCCTGCTGGAGAATAGTGATCCTCATCCTGTGTGCCAGAGTATCAGAGCAGTACAGAGAGGAGGCTGGAATAATAGACAGAGTGGAGATCTAGTGGGAAAGTGGGTAAATATTATCTTTGCATTATTCTACACTACCTTTCAGGACAAGGGAAGGGGAGTGGTTGTGGTCTTTTGGAGCTGGTGCAACCAAGTACCACTTTGTCTTGAAGTGGTATTAACTGTACTGAAAGCATGTGTGTGTTTGTGCGTGTACATGCGTTCGTGTGCGTGGCATGCGTGTGGTATTTGGCATGGGATGAGGGTGTGTGTGACACTATACGAAATGCTTCACAAGTATAAATCCATGAGAATGGGGATGAAACAGGAAACTGTCAGCTAATCTCCTTTCCCACACACCATTTTGGAGATTGGGAATGTGTAGACTTTTATAAAGGTCGAAACTGTGTCAATGTTGGTCTCTTTCCCATGGCCCATGCTTTAGAAATGCAATATGTCATGAGGTGTAATATGAGGCTTGATACACCCTGATTGACTCTCACTGTGAGTATTATGAATGGGAATGATGTAGAAGCTCAATGATGTAAAACAGATAACAACTATGTGTGAACAAAAGGTAAGCTCCTAAATGACCCAGGTGGAATCAAGTGGAATAGTCAACTACATCTAACACGTTTTCAATATTTTTATTAACAAAATAAAACCCCTCAATTCTGAGAGTGTGTCCGACAAACACAACCTCTCTACATCCATCAATGCAGCCAGCTTATCATGCTCCACGGGATATCTTTAAATGGAAAATGAGGATGATATCTATGGAAAAGATATCCAAGAACAAGGAGTGAAGAACAAGAAGGAGTGAGTTTCCTGTTTCCATTTGAAGATCAAACAGAATGACTCCACTGAGGATTACAAGGAGCTGTATTTACTCCCGCCTCTGATAAAGAAATTAAGAAATGTTTTTTTGTTTTTACAGTGAATCAGTCCCAAGTAGGGTTGTAATTTACGAAAATCACTGGAATCTTCTGTAATTTTTGTAATTAACAGTTAATCTATGGTAATTTGAAAAAAGCATCTACATCAACGGTGACAATATTGTTTATTAACTCTTCAACTCTTCCAACTTTTGACAAATTGCCATATTGACATAGTAAAACCTATAAAAGTGTATTTCATAATGAAAGCCTCAAAATCACCAATGGTATTCACTAAGTTGCCCGTTTATATTTAGGATAATATTTTACAGCTTTGTCATTCAATTTGTTATTTTAAAATGATCTTCTTTGATTTTGTATAGATTTTCGATGTGATAACGCCACACAAAGAGCCAGAGTAACGCTGTGTTCATAACCAAGTTGGAAGGTGGTAATTACCATTTGTGAAGTTGTAATAAGCAGTTGGATGTATTCAGGTGCTGTGAACTTGTTGAGAAACGCCTATTGGGTAATGGCCAGCAAGCTCCTTCAACCATAAACTAAAAGTACAGCTATCATGCTGGTAAACAAATTATAGTGGTCAAAAAACATTAATAGATTGCTTTTTATAAACAATGTTTTGTTGTAACATTTAAATGCCAAAAAAGCTGTTATTGAGGTAATTTCCTTAGTAGGTGACGTCAGAGGTCAGCGGACAAATCGAAGCTCAGAGAGGATAGACAAGTTTCCCACTAGTAATTACCAGTTGTAGGGACACGGTCTATAAAAAAGTGGTCAGATGAAGCAGATGCTAAATTACAGAACTGTTTTGCTAGCACAGACTGGAATATGTTCCGGGATTCTTCCGATGGCATTGAGGAGTACACCACATCAGTCGCTGGCTTCATCAATAAGTGCATCAAGGACGTCGTCACCACAGTGACTGTACGTACATACCCCAACCAGAATCCATGGATTACAGGCAACATTCACACTGAGCTAAAGGGTAGAGCTGCCGCTTTCAAGGTGCGGGACTCTAACCCGGAAGCTTATAAGAAATCCTGCTATGCCCTCCGACGAACCATCAAACAGGCAAAGGGCCAATACAGGACTAAGATCGAATCATACTACACCGGCTCCGACACTCGTCGGATATGGCAGAGCCTGCAAACTATTACAGACTACAAAGGTAAGCACAGCCGCGAGCTGCCCAGTAACACAAGCCTACCAGACAAGCTAAATAACTTCTATGCTCACTTCGAGGCAAGCAACACTGAGGCATGCATGAGAGAATCAGCTGCTCCGGACGACTGTGTGATCACGCTCTCTGTAGCCGACGTGAGTAAGACCTTTAAACAGGTCAACATTCACAAGGCCGCTGGGCCAGACGATTAGGAGGATATGTGCTCCGGGCATGTGCTGACCAACTGGCAGGAGTCTTCACTGACCGATTGAGTCTGTGATACCAACATGTTTCAAGCAGACCACCATAGTCCATGTGCCCAAGAGCACTATGGTAACCTGCCTGAATGACGTTGGTAGCCATGAAGTGCTTTGAAAGGCTGGTAGTGGCCCACATGAACACCATTATCCCAGAAACCCTAGACCCACTACAATTTGCATACTGCTCAAACAGATCCACAGATGATGCAATCTCTATTGCACTCCACACTGCCCTTTCCCACCTGGACAAAAGGAACACCTACGTTAGAATGCTATTCATTGACTACAACTCAGTGTTCAACACCATAGTGCCATCAAAGCTCATCACTAAGCTAAAGATCCTGGGACTGAACTCTTCCCTCTGCAACTGGATCCTGAACTTCCTGACGGGCTGCCCCCAGGTGGTAAGGTTAGGTAGCAACACATCTGCCACGCTGATCCTCAACACTGGAGCCACTCAGGGGTGCGTGCTCTGTCCCCTCCTGTACTCCCTGTTCACCCACGACTGCATGGCCAGGCACGACTCCAACACCATCATTACGTTTGCAGATGACACAACAGTGGTAGGCCTGATAAACAGACAACGACGAGACAGCCTATAGGGAGGAGGTCAGAGACCTGGCAGGGAGGTGCCACAATAACAACCTATCCCACAACATAATCAAGACAAAGGAGTTGATTGTGGACTACAGGAAAAGGAGGACCGAGCACGCCCCCATTCTCATCGACAGGGCTGTAGTGGAGCAGGTTGAGAGCTTCAAGTTCCTTGGTGTCAAAATCACCCACAAACTAGAATGGTCCAAACACACCAAGACAGTAGTGAAGAGGGCACGACCAAACCTATTCCCCCTCAGGAGACTGAAATGATTTGTCATGGGTCCTCAGATCCTCAAAAGGTTCTACAGCTGCAACATCGAGAACATCCTGCCTGGTTGCATCACTGCCTCGTACGGCAACTCTTTGGCCTCCAATCGCAAGGCACTACAAAGGGTAATGCGTATGGCCCAGTACATCACTGGGGCTAAACTGCCTGCCATCCAAGACCTCTACACCAGGCGGTGTCAGAGGAAGGCCCTGAAAATGGTCAAAAACCCCAGCCACCCCAGTCTAGGTCCAAAAGGCTTCTCAACAGCTTTTACCCCCAAGGCATAATACTCCTGAAAAGGTAATCAAATGGCTACCCGGACTATTTTTACTGTGTCCCGGGCACCCCCCCCCCCAACCCCCTGCCAACCCCTCTTTTACGCAGCTGCTACTCTCTGTTTATCATCTATGCATAGTCCCTTTAACTATACATCCATGTACATATTACCTCAATTAGCCAGACTAACCGGTGGCCCCACACATTGTACCGGTACCACCTATATATAGCCTCGCTACTGATATTTTCACTGTCATTTTACTGTTTGTTTTTCATTTCTTTACTGTTATATTGTTTATCTAATACCTATTTTTTACTTAAAAATTGCACTGTTTGTAAGGGCTTGTAAGTAAGCATTTCATTGTAAGGTCTACACCTGTTGTATTTGGCGCACGTGACAAATACACTTTGATTTTATTTTATTTAGGGGCATTCAAGTGGATTTTCCCCAACATTATGTGGTGAATACCACTTTCACACTTGGTTATGAGCGCAGTAGTTACACATTCTGGTAGTTTACTGGTAAACTTCCAAAGTTTCCAGTAATATACCCTCCCTTTGCAAACCTAGTCCCAAGTGAAACGGAGACGAAATCCCTCCTCTAATAGTTGTTTCATAAGTGGTTTGGTCTCATCTACCTCTGAGGTCCTCTATGTTGTTACACCAGAGGAAAATGTACTCTGATGCTACCTCAGACTCCAACAATAGTACTTGACTAAAGGGGCAAACTAGATATGTGAAAGATATCCAGTCACTCTTAGAGAACAGTGGTAATGATATATTGTAATTATTAAAGAACATTGTGTTTCCACATATAGCCTTCATCGGGATGCTTGTTGTTACACCAAAACACTTCCCAGACTCCCCCACAGATTCCCATGTAACCAACCCCACAACAAAGCCCTCCACAATACAAGACAGTGGGTGATTGTGAAAGTGTGTGGGGTGTTTAATTTGTCTGCTTCTCGATACAGAACATTCCGTTTATTATGACCGGAACAGTCAGAGCATAGCAGACAGTAGTAAACAAATAACATATCTACTATTATGTGTTCTTTATTCAGCATGGGAAACTTGAACATATTTGTTGATTTAGATTTGAAAACACAATGTAGCTATTGTCTCTCTCTCTATATATAGATATATCCTTCATTTAATTCCCCTCTACAAAATTCCCCCTAATTTTATTGAATGAATTGTCAGTTTATGATGAAGTCTCTTAAATTGTTCACATGTTGCTCTTTAATTTGGTCCTATTGAGCTGTAGCTAAGAAAAGACAACAAACAACTGAATTATGAGTGCATGATTATCGGTTTTACTGGAGTGCTTAACATTTTGGCAGGTGTTAAATATCTATGATTTGCCAATGTCATTTGTTAGCATGTTCATTTGACATTCACTGTAAACAAGCTAAGGCTCTGTACGTCTAATTGGCTGGCTGAGAAAAATCCTGCAAAAGCTTCATGTCTATTTGGTTTTCAACTTAACTCTATCCTTTCTTGATAAAGTTGTGATTCTTTTAGATTTAGGAAGGTCCAAGCAGGAACGCAACCTGGACGCCAGTACATTCTGATGGGTACACCCCAAAAAGACATTACCAATAGACAATTATTCTAATGCATATCTGTGGCTGGTATGGTTTCAGACAACAATGTCTCTTGTATTTGATAGACAGAGTGTTAGCTGTGGGAAGAGAGGGGAAGAGATGTAATCACACTTCACATGATGTCTGTAAATGTTGAGAATTAAATGTTCACCATATTTAAACATGAATCAGAAACCCCCCTTCCAATTCCTTGGGAAGTAAAGACTGGGCAAAGATGTCAATTCAACGTCTATTCCATGTTAGTTCATCGTAATTTCATTGAAATGACGTGGAAACATTGATTAAACCAGTGTGTGCCAAGTGGGTAGTTATTGCAAAATAGCCATACTACATAAGTGACCTGTTTCAGGAAACTAGGCGTATGTCGCGGGTCACTACTTCATTAGAGAGCCATTTGAACGTAAAATTAAAAAAAAAATCTAAATGCATTTTTTGGGCAGAAATGCCTTCTCGAACATGTGAACTTTCATGTGCCTTAATAACAAACATGTATGGCATCTGTAAATACAAATACAATTGTTAAAATGATGAGCCTAGTTGATTTAGCCACAGAAAAAGTGAGCAACCTTACTGCTAGCGATGATTGGCTGAGATAATGAGTGAGCTGGACATGCTGAGAGATGAGTTTGGACTGGTCTGCCATATAGCAGGCTTCTGTCTATTTGAGCTGGTCAGTATGTCTAGGTAATCCTGTCTAACAAAGCATTTTTTTTTATGTATCGCGTATTAAACTGCATAAGTGTTCCTCTCCACTTTCTGGAGGACCCGAGTTTTGAAATCAGTGGAATTCAAGTATGATAGCTTAGGAGATGGAGAAAACATCGGTCTCCGGATGACATCTTCAAACTAAGGGCAACCATGGCAACCGACAGCAGACATGTCCATTCATGATGTATACGGGTAAGATAGTCTAGCTAGCTACGTTTTCAGATATTACACGTTTCTAATTTTGACATAAAGTGGTTTAATTCCAAGTTAAAGTGTACTGTTAGCTAGCAAATGTTAGCTGGCTGGCTCGCTAGCTAACATTACGTGTATGATCTTATTATTCGTATCTCAGAGCCATTTGCTAGCTAACATTGGCCCTGGCTGGTTAGCTAACAGCAGATTCATGCAGGGTAGTAACGTCATGAGTTGGGATTATGGTTCATTGTTTAACTAGCCATTTAGCTACATGTCTTAAAAAAATACTTTCATCTGAGTGTGCCAGAGTGTAGTATAACTGATACATTAACGAATGCTTTACTCCCGTTGAATATGGCCGGTGTCAGTAAACGTGTTGCCAGAAACACAGTTACAGTCACCAACGCTCTGGATAACAGGAAAACAGCCTAACCAGCTCTGCTAGGGCAAGTAAAATGGTCAGAGTGGGGTGTTCTCTGATTTGTTTCTGGAAGTAGCTAGCAAGGTAGCCAATGTTAGCCTGTTAGCTTGTTTGCTTGACAGCCGTTGTGAGGTCAGAACGTTTGGATCAACCCTACTCATCGGCCAGAACGTCCAGTGTGCGCTCTGAACGCTCCGAGAGCAAAACAGTCTGAATTTACGAACAGATAATCTGACAGCACAGTTGCAGTCACCAAAGTTCTGGATAACATAACAGCCAGACCAGCTCTGCTTGGGCGAGTAATGTTCAGTGAGCTGTTCTCTCCAGAGTCCTTTGAAGCCCCCTCCCGCTGTTCAATGACCATCCCCTGGCATTTTCTACAAGGAATCTGCCTAAAAAAAAAGTTTCTCACAAGTGGGCGTGACACCTACTCCCATTGCCTGCTGCTTGGATTTTACCTGGTGATCTGTTCATCATCTTCTCTGGCCTGTCTCCCCCTGTCTGGTACAGGTACCCCCGCCACACTCCCCCCTCTCTCCCAAGCTTCTGCTTGCCTGGTGCGAGTGACTCTGAACTTACAATAGCTAGCCCCAAGTCGTTATGCTGTTTTCTTGTGCTTTATGCTATTTCCCTCATGACTCCTGCATGCTTTGTTGACTTTGAACTTGCTTGTTTACCCAACCAATGGACAGAATATGTTTGTTCCCACACTCGGGACTCTCTCTATTGGTTACACTCTTGGCTTCCCATACTATTCTAACCACCTCTCGCCGGCTTTGTATTCATGTTACCTGATGAAATTGCTGTACAATGTGATCTTGTTGCCATCTAATGCATATTCAAATGTCATAAATCAACACTTCAGAGCTCTCCCTGTTCTCTGCTGTGCCCTGATTGTATTACTGCTGATGATATCTGGTAATGTGCATGTACACCCTGGTCCACCTACTGTTGCTAGCCCCAATTCTGATATGTGCTCTGATATCTGCTTCACTGATTTCTGCTCTCGTAAAAGCCTGGGTTTTCTGCAAGTTAACACCGGAAGCTTATTACCTAAAATGGATCAATTGAAAGTGTGGGTTCACAGCTCCAATCCAGATGTGTTGGTCATTACTGAGATGTGGACTTCTTTGGGATCGGTGTCCCTTCCAATGGACGGTTGAGCTAACATAGGCTAATGCGATTAGCATGAGGTCGTAAGTAAGAAGACAATTTCCAAGGACATAGACATATCTGATATTGGCAGAAAGCTTAAATTCTTGTTAATCTAATTGCACTGTCCAATTTACATTAGCTATTACAGTGAAAGTATACATGCTATTGTTTGAGGCGAGTGCACAATTTAGGACATGAAAAGTTATTAATAAACAAATTAGGCACATTTGGGCAGTCTTGATACAACATTTGGATATGCAATGGTTCATTGGATCAGTCTAAAACTTTGCACATACACTGATGACATCTACTGGTCAAAATCTAAATTGCACCTGGGCTGGAATAATACATTATGGACTTTCTCTTGCATTTCAAAGATGATGGTACAAAAAATAAAAAATAATGGTTGTTTTTTGTATTTTCTTTTAACAGATCTATTGTGTTATATTCTACTACATTCCTTTCACATTTCCATAAACTTCAAAGTGTTTTCTTTCAAATGGTACCACTAATATGCATATCCTTGTCAACAAGTGTATCTTTAATTTTATGTAAAACATGTATCTTTCATCAAAGTTTATGATGAGTATTTATGTTATTTGATGTGGCTCTCTGCAATTTCTCTGGATATTTTGGAGGCATTTCTGAACATGGCGCCAATGTAAACTGAGGTTTTTGGATATAAATTTGAACTTTATCGAACAAAACATAAATGTATTGTGTAACATGAAGTACTATGAGTGTCATCTGATGAAGATCATCAAAGGTCAGTGATTAATTTTATCTCTATTTCTGCTTTTTGTGACTCCTGTCTTTGGCTGTGATTTTGCGGTGACCTAACATAATCGTTTGTGGTGCTTCGCTGTAAAGCCTTTTTGAAATCGGACACTGTTGTGGGATTAACAAGAAGTGTATCTTTAAAATGGTGTGAAATACTTGTATGCTTGAGGAATTTTTATTATGAGATTTCTGTTGTTTGAATTTGGCGCCCTGCACTTTCACTGGCTGTTGTCTGAATTAAAGGTCCTCAATGATGTCACAATTGCCCTTGATTCTAAGCAATGTTGTGCTGCTATTTTTCTTGACTTTGCCAAAGCTTTTGATACGGTAGACCAGTACATTCTTGTGGGCCGGCTAAGGAGTATTGGTGTCTCTGAGGGGTCTTTGGCCATCACTACACTCCTCTGTAAACTGGTCATCTCTGTATACCCATCACAAGACCCACTGGTTGATGCTTATTTATTAAACCCTCTTAGGACCTCACTCCACCCTATCTGATATACAGTTGAAGTCGGAAGTTTACATACACTTAGGTTGGAATCATTAAAACTCGTTTTTCAACCACTCCACACATTTCTTGTTAACAAACTGTAGTTTCGGCAAGTCGGTTAGGACATCTACTTTGTGCATGACACAAGTCATTTTTCCAACAATTGTTTACAGACATTATTTCACTTATAATTCCAGTGGGTCTGAAGTCTACATACACTAAGTTGACTGTTCCTTTAAACAGCTTGGAAAATTCCAGAAAATGATGTCATGGCTTTAGAAGCTTCTGATGGAATAATTGACATCATTTGAGTCAATTGGAGGTATACCTGTTGGTGTATTTCAAAACCTACCATCAAACTCAGTGCCTCTTTGTTTGACATCATGGGAAAATAAAAAGAAATCAGCCAAGACCTCAGGAAACAAATTGTAGACCTCCACAAGTCTGGTTCATCCTTGGGAGCAATTTCCAAACGCCTGATGGTATCACGTTCATCTGTACAAACAATAGTACGCAAGTATAAACACCATAGGGCCATGCAGACATCACACCGCTCAGGAAAGGAGATGCGTTCTGTCTCCTACAGATGAACGTACTTTGGTGCGAAAATTGCAAATCAATCCCAGAACAACAGCAAAGGACCTTGTGAAGAAGCTACAAAAGTATCTATATCTACAGTAAAACAAGTCCTATATCGACAACCTGAAAGGCAGCTCAGCAAGGAAGAAGCCACTGCTCCAAAACCGCCACAAAATAGATGGCATCATGAGGTGGGAAAATGATGTGGATATTTTGAAGCAACATCTCAAGACATCAGTCAGGTAGTTAAAGCTTGGTCGCAAATGGGTCTTCCAAATGGACAATAACCCCAAGAATACTTCCAAATTTGTGGCAAAATGGCTTAAGGGCAACAAGGTCAAGGTATTGGAGTGGCCATCACAAAGCCCTGACCTCAATCCTATTGAACATTTGTGGGCAGAACTGAAAAAGCGTGTGCAAGCAAGGAGGCCTAACAAACCTGACTCAGTTACACCAGCTCTTTCAGGAGGAATGGGCCTAACTTCACCCAACTTATTGTGGGAAGCTTGTGTAAGGCTACCCGAAACGTCTGACCCAAGTTAAACAATTTAAAGGCAATGCTACCGAATACTAATTGAGTGTATGTAAATTTCTGACCCACTGGGAATGTGATGAAAGAAATATAAGCTGAAATTAATAATTCTCTCTACTACTATTCTGACATTTCGCATTCTTAAAATAAAGTGGTGATCCTAACTGACCTAAAACAGGGAATTTTTACTTGGATTAAATGTCAGGAATTGTGAAAAACTGAGTTTAAATGTATTTGGCTAAGGTGTATGTAAACTTCCGACTTCAATTGTACCTACTGCAGCCCTCATTCTTCACATCCAACACCCGGTCTGCCAGTCACATTCTGTTAAAGGTCCCCAAAGCACACACATCCCTGGGTTGCTCCTCTTTTCTGTTTGCTGCAGCTAGCAACTGTAACTAGCTGCAACACACACTCAAACTTGACAGTTTTATCTCCATCTCTTCATTCAAAGACTCAATCATGGACACCTACTGATAGTTGTGGCGCTTTGCGTGATGTATTGTTGTCTTACTTTCTTGCCCTTTGTGATGTTGTCTGTGCCTAATAATGTTTGTACAATGTTTTGTGCTGCTACCATGTTGTGCTGCTGCCATGTTGTGTTCCTACCATGTTGTTGTCATGTTGTGTTGCTACAATACGGTTTTGTCATGTGTTGCTGCCGTGCTATGTTGTTGTCTTAGGTATCCCTTCATGTAGTGTTGTGGCGTCTCTTTTGTCTTGATGTGTGTTTTGTCCTTTTTTTTATCCCAGCCCCCGTCCCCGCAGGAGGCCTTTTGCCTTTTGTTCTTAACTGACTTGCCTAGTTAAATAAAGGTTAAATAAAAAAAGAATATATATTACAAATGTGTGTCTGGAAGTAGCTAGCAAGTGGTGCTTGACTGCTGTTGTTAGTACAGAACACTCGGATCAACCCTTAAAGAGATGGGTGGGGCTAAAGCTTAAGATGATGTGAATGATGCTGAATGGGTGTAGACAAAGAAGGGCTCTCCAGTAGTAGTACCAAAACATTCAAAGGCCTCTTTCTCAAAAGTGAGTTTACAACTTTATCAACTTTCAAGCAGAATGACTTTCCCATTGTTCCTCAACTGTTGTGTACAATATAACATTTTGAGTCTCTACTTTTATCTAATGTAAAAAAAACAAGATTAAAAATGTTGCTACATAATACCGATTTGAGCCGGTAGGTCCCATATAGTCACATACACATACTTTGAATCAGCAAGAAACCTCAACCTGTCCTTTATCAGTGACCATTTTGCTCACTTTTTATAGGAATGATTTTTGTGTGACACAACATTACTTAGGGAGTACTTAATGTGACCTTTTCTGAATATGCTGCCTTTTTCGCCTTTTTTATGGAAAATCTCTGAACAAAGAATTCCCCAGTTCAGATTGGACCAGATCGAGTTTGGGAGGACTTGGGCGAAGGGTCAGGTAGCATGACCAGCCCAACTCCGGGAACTGCATTAGCAATACTGTGCTGTCAATTAATGAGGGATAACTTTATTACTGTGGGAAATTATTTTGAGTATCTGGAGAAGTTCAGGGAGGGTCAAGGACCTAGGACCTAGGATGTGAACAGAATATCAAAGTGGAACTGGATATTTGTCCTGTACAAGTTGTTCATCTGCTAGTCTGGAGAGATCAAAATACCTCTGATCATCACAGACAGTTGATTTTCTTTGTGTTTTTTTGGGATGGTATTTGCATTTACTAAGGCCCACAATAACCACATAGCATCGAGTACTTAGGTTATAATTGCTCAATGCTACACACCGATCCAACAGTCCAATTGTAGATTTGTCCTCCTGAAATGCTTCTGATCGTGTTAGTGATAAAAATAAAGTGTTAGGAGTTGATTCAATCCGTAGCGCAGAAGATCAGTGGTTATATTGCCATTGACATTTCAAGGCAATGTTTCTGCATTTGTGCATTCATGTTAAATGCTGCGTACGTCGGCTCAATCGGAAATTACCTTCAGAATGTAAACCATGCTACAGCACAGATCTTCCGCGTTACAGATTGAATCGAGCCCTACGCCATATACAAGTAATGAAAAGATAAGCAAGCTAAAATGACTTCACATGAAACACTTATCTAGTAGTTTCCAATGGTTGTGACAGGCACCTTTGAACCCAGCAAATGGTCTTGATTTGTGAGCAAATTTGAGGGATTCTACTTCAAATGATTTGATCCCTCTCTCTCGGCTTCCTGCCGATGTCATCCTGTTAACACAACCCCCCCCCCCCCCCCCTCCCAGGAGGAAGTGACCACATATGGTCCTTGGTACTGCCCCATGGGCTTGAGCACAAGATATGTCCCAGAGCAACATGGGGGAGATGGGAAGACACCGTCAAGAAAGAGCTACTGGCCCAATCCGTGAGAGTCAGTTCTCTCCAAAAGCATAATGCTGATCTGTCTGATCAAACATATTTCATTTGGGGACTGTGTATGGGTGGGATGCAGTGTGGGAGTATTGATACACCTTGAATAAAAGCATATCAAAACAAAGATGCAATATACAAACCTCCATCAGTATTCAACATCTTTGCTAGATCTCATGACAAAGCACTCAAGGTAAACATGACTCACCTCAATCGAGTAAACTAATGGACAGATGTGTAAATGTCAAGCTAAACAGTCCATAATGTCCTTAATAAACAAAATAACCGATTTACTGACATCCTGTTTTAAAGAGAGTGAGAGGTTTACAGCTTGAATTACACATCTGGTCATTACGGGGAAGTCCCCTGTCGAAGATGGTGTGCAATGCTGTATTTATTTCAAACACGTTTCAAACAACACTTCCATTGGGTAAGGGGTGGGTAGAGGCTGTTTGTCATTGAGGAGATGTATTTGATCCATCCTATAAGACTAAACAACCTGCCTTTTGCATGTCTTTTTTCTTCCCACGAGGGAGGTCAAATGGGAACGAGCATACAAGAACCATAAATAACGGAAAGGCTATTTCTGCTGTAGGACAGACTTACACTCTTTAATATATACAGTTAAAGTCGGAAGTTTACATACACCTTAGCCAAATACATTTAAACTCTGTTTTTCACAATTCCTAACATTTAATCCTAGTAAAAAATCCCTGTCTTATGTCAGTTTGGATCACCACTTTCGTTTAAGAATGTGAAATGTCAGAATAATAGTAGAGAGAATGATTTATTTCAGCTTTTATTCCCAGTGGGTCAGAAGTTTACATACACTCAATTAGTATTTGGTAGCAATGCCTTTAAATTGTTTCACTTGGGTTAAACGTTTCGGGTAGTCTTCCACAAGATTCCCTCAATAAATTGGATAGGTTCTGGCACATTCCTCCTGACAGAGCTTGTGTAACAGTCAGGTTTGTAAGCCTCCTTGCTAGAACAAGCTTTTTCAGTTCTGCTCACAAATTTTCTATAGGAGTGAGGTCAGGGCTTTGTGATGGCCACTCCAATACCTCGACCTTAAGCCATTTTGCCACAACTTTGGAAGTATTCTTGGGGTCATTGTCCAATTGGAAGACCCGTTTGTGACCAAGCTTTAACTTCCTGACTGACGTCTTGAGATGTTGCTTCAACATATCAACATCATTTTCCATTCCTCATGATGCCATCTATTTTGTGAAGTGCACCAGTCCCTCCTGCAGCAAAGCACCCTAACAAATTGATGTTGCCAACCCTGTGCTTCACGGTTGGGATGGTGTTCTTCAGCTTGCAAGCATCCCCCTTTCTCTTCCAAACATAACGATGGTCATCATGACCAAACAGTTCTATTTTTGTTTCATCAGACCAGAGGACATTTCTCCAAATCTTTGTCCCTATGTGCAGTTGCAAACCGTAGTCTGGCTTTTTATGGCGATTTTGAAGTAGTGGCTTTTTCCTTGCTGAGCGGCCTTTCAGGTTATGTCAATATAGGATTTGTTTTAATGTGGATATATATACTTTTGTACCTGTTTCCTCCAGCATCTTCACAAGGTCCTTTGCTGTTGTTCTGGGATTGATTTGCAATTGTCGCACCGAAGTACGTTCATCTGTAGGAGACAGAATGCATCTCCTTCCTGAGCGGTATGACGGCTGCGTGATCCCATGGTGTTTATACTTGCGTACTATTGTTTGTACAGATGAACGTGGTACCTTCAGGCGTTTGGAAATTGCTCCCAAGGATGAACCAGACTTTTCTGGAACATGTGAACTTTCATAAGCCTTAATAACAAACTTGTATGCCATTTGTAAATACGAATACAATTGTTAAATTACGAGCTTAGTTGGTTTAGCCACATAAAAAGACACCAATCTTCCCGCTTCCCGATTGGCTGAGATAATTAGTGGGCTGGACATGGCGAGAGATGAGTTTGGACTGGCCTGCCATATAGTGCACGCTTCAGTCTATTGGAGCTGGTCACTATGTCTAGTTAATCCTGTCTAACGGCGCTTTTTTGGAAATGTATTGCGTATTAAAACTGCAGAAGTGTTGCTCACCACTTTCTGTAGGACCGAATTTTGATATCAGTGGAATTAGAGTATGATAGCTAAGGAGATGGACAAAACACCCGTCACCGGATTACATCTTCAAACTAAGGACAACCATGTCAACCGACAGGAGACGCATCCATCCGTGAATGATGTATATGGGTAAGATAGTCTAGCTAGATGCATTTTCAGATATTACACGTTTCTAATTTGAACAGGACAAGACGTTTGCTTGGCTAGCTATTGCCTAATGTCAGCTGGCTAACATTGAACCTGGTTGGTTAGCTTCCTTCATGCAGGGTAGTAACATCATGATTTGGAATTATGGTTCATTGTTTACCTAGCTAGCTAGACCAATCCGAAACTCATCTCTCGGCATGTCCAGCCCATCCATTATCTCAGCCAATCAGGTTTTTGACTTTTTCCGTGGCTCGTTATTATTATTATTTTATTCGTATTTTTAGATGGCATACACACTTGTTATGAAGGCACATGAAAGTTCACATGTACCAGAAGGAATTTCTGCCCAAAAAATGCATCCTGTGAAGTCGTGAGGTGCGACATACTGTAAGCCTAGCTTCTTGAAATGGGTCACATATTAGCCCACATCGCTACAAGGATGCACTTTCATGCTAGGTTAGGACCTCATATTGAAGCTTATAGAGACCCTCTACTTTGGTTTAGACACAAGCATTATGAAACCTCTAAAGACAATACATTAATTTGACTTGGAGAAAATCTGTTTTTTTGGACCTAACTTGATTACCAATTTTCCATGTGGTTTCTTCCTTCATAGATTTCATGAAATTATAACCTCTTCCTAAGTATTTGGTCAAATTATACATTTTGTTTTCTAGAAACAAGGGTAGCTCAATTTCCCCCATTCCCCCCTACAGCTAGACTAATGAGATAAAGTTGTCCCTTATTGTAACGCCCGTCGGAAGAAGTGGACCAAGGTGCAGCGTGGTACGTGTTCATGATACTTTATTTACTCAGAACACCAAACAAAACAACAAAAGAATAACGAACGTCACGTTCTGAAGGCTTCTCAGAGCTAACAAAAAACAACATCTCACAACCTAAGGTGGCAAAACAGGCTGCCTAAGTATGATTCCCAATCAGAGACAACGATAGACAGCTGTCCTTGATTGAGAAACTTACCCGGCCAAAACATAGAAACACAAAACATAGAATGCCCACCCCACATCACACCCTGACCTAACCAAATAGAGAAATAAAACGGCTCTCTAAGGTCAGGGCGTGACACGTATTCTAAGGCTTAGAACGAAAGGGTGCTGCGTTGCTCCCCCTAAAAATGTCAGGATCTGGGAAGGTTACTGGTACGCTGGTCCTAGATTCCATCAGATGGAATAGATATAAACTGTGTCTGTTTACAACATGATCTGTGTATGTCAGTGAAAGCCCCTTTCTGTGGCTTGTCATTGTGACGCCATGTAGCCGTCGATGATGCTGGTGGGGAATCCCCTCCTAAATCTGGAATTCCTCCTGAACCACTCTCTCCTCACCATGTCACATACCAGTCCCACCCATGGGCATGGATGGTAGTTTGTGGGATTCAGCCGAGCAATAAAGATGCAGATACTCACTCTTCATGTTGACAAACAAAATGTAATTGAATTAACAGTGTGACAGTGTGATACTAAACCATCCAATGAGTGTAGAAGATGTTGTAAAGGTCAAAGCGTCAGGATTTTGTTTATCCCCAACGTCAGAGTAGTGTTTATCCCCAACAGAAAATATTTTCTGTATATCAGCGTATTACTCTCAAATACAAGCACAACCAGCACAATCAATCAAAAACCCAATGTCATTATCGCAGTGGGAATTCCCTCGTTTCTTATGGGTAAAGTGAAAGAGACAAGCACCAAAGCTAATTTCATCACACAACACTCACTCAGAGCCTTCACTGTTCTCAGACAAAGAAAACAACAAGCTTGAGTAACTGAATTCTTGTACTGTACTCTATCACATATTCCCAACCTATTTCCCAGGGTATCCTCTCTGTCGTTGGGGTTTAGTTGGTCCGTAACTGCCTGAGAACTGACATCACTCCATGTCCGACCTGTGACATGCGATCCCAGAATATCCCATTTACACATTTAGGGACAAGGGTTTCAGCCTGTAGTTTGCATCTAACTGTGGTTCATGCATCATGCCTATAGCTCAAATATGCAGCAAAATTGCTTGGCCTCTGTTGTGTGCTGAATGTTGTTGATTGGTGAGAGGTGACTCGATGTCAAAGCACTGTAGACTGGACCCACTATGCTCCCCTGGCCTTCCCCCTCTCACTGTCGGGGGAATTCTGACCGAGTTAAGAGCACGTAAATGGAACGTAATTCCCTTTTTATTCACTTCTCTCTGCACCTATTCTGACCTTGAACTTAAGCTTGAGAATATCGTGCAATTCGCCCGCTATTCATTTGGGGTGTAGATCAAAGAAATTAAGGTTTTGCGGGGATGTGTCTACAGATATTCCGTATTCTGACCTTGATTTAATTCCCTCATAATTCCACCACCTTTACGCATGAGGAAATCATGAATAAGGTCGAGCAAATTCAGTGGAAAAAGAATTTACCTTCTTTTTTCTATAGAAATAAAAGCATTATCCATGCATTGTAATTTATACATTGATAAGCGCTAGGTAAATGAGCAATCTGTTTGGAAATGGGAATTGTAAATAGATGATTTTCCCTTATGATCCTTGGAGACGAGTGTGAAACCAATTATATGGAAGAAAACTGAAAATCATATCAACGTGACATGTATTTCGGGATTCTTCCGGTGGCATTGAGTACACCACATCAGTCACTGGCTTTATCAATAAGTCCGTTGAGGATGTCATCCCCACAGTGACTGTATGTACATACCCCAACCAGAATCCATGGATTACAGGCAACATTCGCACTGAGCTAGAGGGTAGAGCTGCCGCTTTCAAGGTGCGGGACTCTAACCCGGAAGCTTATAAGAAATCCTGATATGCCCTCCGTCGAACCATCAAACAGGCAAAGCACCAATACAGGGCTAAGATTGAATCGTACTACACCGGCCCTGACTCTCGTCTTTTGTGGCAGGGGTTGTAAACTATTACAGACTACAAAGGGAAGCACGGCCGCGAGCTGCCCAGTGACACAAGCCTACCAGACGAGTTAAATCACTTCTATGCTCGCTTCGAGGCAAGCAACACTGAGTCATGCATGAGAGAATAAGCTGTTCCGGACGACTGTGTGATCATGCTCCCGTAGCTGACGTGAGTAAGACCTTTAAACAGGTCAACATTCACAAGGCCGCGGGGCCAGACGGATTACCAGGACGTGTGCTCAGAGTATGTGCTGACCAACTGGCAAGTGTCTTCACTGACTTCACCTTCCCTGATTGAGTCTATAATACCAGCATGTTTCAAGCAGATCACCATAGTCCCTGTGCCCAAGAACAGTAATGCAACCTGCCTAAATTACTACAGAACAATATCACTCATGTCCGTAGCCGTGAAGTGCTTTGAAAGGCTGGTAATGGCTCACATTAACAATATTATCCCAGAAACCCGAGACCCACTCCAATTTGCATACCGCCCAAACAGATCCACAGATGATGCAATCTCTATTGCACTCCACACTGCCCTTTCCCACCTGGACAAAAGGAACATCTACGTGAGAATGCTATTCATTGACTACAGCTGAGTGTTCCACACCATAGTGCCCTCAAAGCTCATCACTAAGCTAAGGACCCTGGGACTTAACCTGTCTGGCTCCGGGGCTCCGCTAGCGGAACTCCTCCCACATTCCACTGAAAAGAAAAATATTTTAGAAATATTTAACTTTCACACATTAACAAGTCCAAATACAGCAAATGAAAGATACACATCTTGTGAATCCAGCCAACATGTCCGATTTTTAAAATGTTTTACAGCGAAAACACCACGTATATTTATGTTAGCCCCCCACCAAATACAAAAAAGGACAGACATTTTTCACAGCACAGGTAGTATGCACAAAACCAACATAACTAACCAAGATCCAACCAAACTAACCAAGAAACAACTTCATCAGATGACAGTCCTATAACATGTTACACAATAAATCTATGTTTTGTTCGAAAAATTTGCATATTTGAGGTATAAATCAGTTTTACATTGCAGCTACCATCACAGCTACCGTCAAAAATAGCACCGAAGCAGCCAGAGTAATTATAGAGACCAACGTGAAATACCTAAATACTCGTCATAAAACATTTCTGAAAAATCGATGGTGTACAGCAAATTAAAGACAAACATCTTGTGAATCCAGCCAATATTTCCGATTTTTTAAGTGTTTTACAGCGAAAACACAATATAGCATTATATTAGCTTACTACAATAGCCTACCACACTACCGCATTCATTCATCAAGGCACGTTAGCGATAGCAATAGGCATGTTAGCGATAGCGAATAAACCAGCAAAATATATTAATTTTCACTAACCTTCATAAACCTTCATCAGATGACAGTCCTATAACATCAGGTTATACATACACTTATGTTTTGTTCGAAAATGTGCATATTTAGAGCTGAAATCAGTGGTTATACATTGTGCTAACGTAGCATCTTTTTCCCAGAATGTGCGGATATTTTTCTAAAACTCACCTATTATGACCAAATAACTATTCATAAACATGACAAAAAAATGCATGTTGTATAGGAAATGATAGATACACTAGTTCTTAATGCAATCACCGTGTTGGAATTCTAAAAATAACTTAATTACGACATCCAGCTTATGTTATAGCGAGAGTGTTCGACAGATATATGAAATAGCATCATAAAATGGGTCCTACTTTTGARGATCTTCCATCAGAATGTTGTACAAGGGGTCCTTTGTCGTGAACAATCGTTGTTTGGTTTTAGAACGTCCTCTTCTCCAGTCAATTAGCACAGAAAGCTAGCAAAGTAGCGCYAAGCTCTCCTTCCTGAACAAAGGCACACAACGCAACACGCCTAACGTCCCGAAAAAAWTTCAATAATCTAATAAAACTATATTMAAAAAACATACTTTACGATGATATTGTCACATTTATCAAATAAAATCAAAGCCGGAGATATTAGTGGTGTATAACGACAGCTTTCCAGAAGGCAATCCCAGGCTCCTTCTCGCGCTTTCCAGAAAACAGGAAATGGGTGACACGTCATGCCAAGAGCTTTTATTCCACCTCAGACCAAGATAAACACTCCATTTCTTCTCTCACTGCCTATTGACATCTAGTGGAAGGTGTATGARGTGCATGTATACTTATACGTATCAAGCCCATTTATAGGCAGGCCCTAGAACAGAGCATCGTTTTCAGATTTTCCACTTCCTGATCAGGAAGTTTGCTGCCAAATGAGTTCTGTTTTACTCACAGATATAATTCAAACGGTTTTAGAAACTAGAGAGTGATTTCTATCCAATAGTAATAATAATATGCATATTGTACGAGCAAGAATTGAGTACGAGGCCGTTTAAATTGGGCACGATTTTCCCCCAAAGTGAAAACAGAGCCCTCTGTCCTCAACAGGTTAACACCTCCCTCTGCAACTGGATCCTGGACTTCCTGATGGGCTGCCCCAGGCGGTGAGGGTAGGTAACAACACATCTGCCACGCTGATCCTCAACACTGGAGCCCCTCAGTGGTGCGTGCTCTGTCCCCTCCTCTACTCCCTGTTCACCCACGACTGCATGGCCAGGCATGACTCCAAAACCATCATTAAGTTTGCAGACGACACAACGGTGGTAGGCTTGATCACCGACAAGACAGCCAACAGGGAAGAGGTCAGAGACCTGGCCGGGTGGTGCCAGAATAATATCCTATCCCTCAACATAATCAAGACAAAGGAGATGATTGTGGACTACAGGAAAAGGAGGACCGAGCACACCCCCGTGCTCATCAATGGGGCTGTAGAGGAGCACGTTGAGAGCTTCAAGTTCCTTGGTGTCACATCACCAACTAACTAGAATGGTCCGAACACACCAAGACTGTCATGAAAAGGGCATGACAAATCCTATTCACTCTCAGGAAACTAAAATGTTTTGGCGTGGGTCCTCAGATCCTCAAAAGGTTCTACATCTGAAACATTGAGAGCATCCTGACTGGTTGCATCCCTGCCTGGTATGGCAACTGCTCGGCCTCCGAATGCAAGGCACTACAGAGTGTAATGCGTACGGTCCAGTACAACATTGGGGCTAAGCTGCCTGCCATCCAGGACCTCTACGCCAGGCGGTGTCAGAGGAAGGCCCTGAAAATGGTCAAAACCCAGCCACCCCAGTCATAGACGGTTCTCTCTACTACCGCATGGGTAGTAGCAAGCGGTATCGGAGTGCCAAGTCTAGGGCCAAAAGGCTTCAACAGTTTTTACCCCCAAGCCATAAGACCACTGAACAAGTAATCAAATGGCTACCCGGACTATTTGCATTGTCCGCCCTCCCGCCCCCCCCAAATCTTTTACTCTGCTGCTACTCTCTGGTTATCATATATGTGTAGTCACTTTAACTATACATTCATGTACATACTACCTCAATTAGCCCGACTAACCGGTGCCCCCGCACATTGGCTGCCCAGACTATACTTTTCCCCCCAATCTTCCTCTGTCCAGTGTCTGTGTTCTTTTGCCCATCTTAATCTTCTATTTTTAATGGCCAGTCTGAGATATAACTTTTTCTTTGCAACTCTGCCTAGAAGGACAGCATCCCGGAGTCGCCTCTTCACTGTTGACATTGAGACTGGTGTTTTGCGGGTACCATTTAATGAAGCTGCCAGTTGAGGACTTGTGAGGCATCTGTTTCTCAAACTAGACACTAATGTACTTGTCCTCTTGCTCAGTTGTGCACCGGGGCGCCTCTGTCTATACTGGTTAGAGCCAGTTTGCGCTTACACAGTGTTGTACGAGATCTTCAGTTTCTTGGCAATTTCTCACATGGAATATCCTTCGTTTCTCAGAACAAGAACAGACTGATCAGTTTCAGAAGAAAGGTATTTGTTTCTGGCCATTTTGAGCCTGTAATCGAACCCACGAAAGCTGATGCTCCAGATACTCAACTAGTCTAAAGAATGCCCGTTTTATTGCTTCTTTAATGAGAAAAACAGTTTTCAGCTGTGCTAACATTATTGCAGAAGGCTTTTCTGATGATCAATTAGCCTTGATGGTTGCTGACATTGGGCCTCTGTATTCCATAAAAAAGCTGCCGTTTCCAGCTACAATAGTAATTTACAACATTAACAATGTCTGCCATTGATAAAATGCAATTGTGTTAGTCTGTAGATGCCTGCCCATACCACAATGAGGCACTCTGTCCACAAAGTACATCAGTCAAACAGTTCGCCTACCATCTGTCCAGTACAGATGAAACTGCCATTAAGCCGTGAAGAGCTCACTTCTCCAGCGTGCCAGTTGCTATTGAAGGTGAGCATTTGTCCACAAATCAGTTACAATACCTCACCGCAGTCAGGTCAAGACAATGAGCATGCAGATGAGCGTCGCTGAGAGCGACAGTTTGTGTGTAAATTCTTTGGTTGTGCAAACCCAGTTTCAGGGTGGCTGGTCTCAGACGATCCCACAGGTGAAGAAGCCAGATGTGGAGGTCCTGGGCTGGCGTGGGCTGCATTTGTGAGGCCGGTTGGACGTACAGTCAAATTCCTTAGAACATTGGAGGCGGCTTAATGGTAGAGAAATTAACATTCAATTTCTCTGACAACAGCTCTGTTGGACACACCCTCAAACATGTCACACAACACCACAGATGTCACTAAACTGTGCATTTTTGAGTGGCATTTTATTGTCCCAAGCACAAGGTGCACCGTGTAATGATTATGCTGTTTAATCAGCTTCTTGATATGCAACACCTGTCAGGTGGATGGATTATCTTGGCGAAGGAGAAATGGTCACTAACAGGAATGTAAATTAATTTGTGCAACACATTTGAGAAAAATACGCTTTTTTGCATATGGAAAATGTATTTTATTTCAGCTCATGAAACAAACTTCACATGTTGCGTTTATATTTTTGTTCAATATACATGTAGCAGGAGAAAGCATTATAGCACATTCAAAATGCAGTGTGGAACATGAATTAATGCTCCTATGTACTTAGAAGATATAAACTGGCAGTGAACATGTTCAAAGTTTCTTACAACAGAAAACATTAAATACCGTAACATTCTCAGTAACGTTACAGAAACGTTTCTTGCTATGACTGTGGACCGTTTTGCTACCTTATTTGAATGCACTGACTAAGTCCCTCTGGATAAGAGCGTCTGCTAAATGACCGGAATGGAAATATGAACACTTGCAACACATGCTGAGTATTATTCCAATCAGGTCTGCACACAAACATGATCTGTCTGGACCAAATCCAAAACAATCATCTGTTTCACAAGTACAGGCAACACAGTATAATATAGTACAGTAGAATACAGAACATTATACTGTACCGTCTAAACTTGGACCAAGTCTGAACCAGTCATAGAAGTATTTTTGGGCCAAATCAAGTCCAGTCATCTGTGGACATTGAAATAAAGGTTGCCCAGAAACACAACTGCTGTGGACGTTGAAGTCAAGGCCAGACCAAATTTTAACATCACTGTCAGACAGTGCTCACTGGGTTGACTCAAGGCTGTCAGATAGTCGAGTGATATAAATAAAGGCAGCCTTTCTGAACAGAAGCACACAACAAAACTGAAATGCATGGACCCGGTTGCAAGGTCATCAGCAGTGGAGTGTGATGTGGTCCCAGTAGAGGCAGCGGTGACAGCAGTCCGCTGCACTATGGCAGTAGTGTTTTAACACCATCAACAGACCCCAACGTGGCGCTGAAAGGTCCCTTTTCAGTCGTGTGGTAGCTCGTTATGTCAATCAGGCAAACTCCTGTCTCCAAGGAGACCAGCCAACGAGTAGGAGTCTGCAATTAATCAATTATACACACAAAAGGAGGGACAAACACAGAAAAACTTAGAAACCAATACAACAGTATATTCGGGCAAACTATCTCAGTTAAAAGTCACATCAAATGCTAAATGAATAATACATACACACAAGGGCTGGTCTCCAATTAGTGGGACAACAAGGAGCGGCACCATGTGACACTAACATGCTAACAAGGCAGCACAACCAATGACTGGCCTTGTGTCAATGAGACAAAGCTAATCTACTATTTTACCAACTCTGATTGCTAATTAGAGGGTGGTGACTTGATTTGATTTGCATCAAAATTCACTCCTCAATCTGCAATAGCAGAAGAGACAGATTGAAGAGATCATTCCGTCATGACAAAAATAACAGGATATCATTATCCCCTTGGAACACAGTTGGACAAGCCGAAGCTACAACGCTCTGGTTTTCAGGGTGTGTAAACCAAGTCTCATGACAGAACAATTACTAGTCAAATGTAGGAACTTTGAGCTTACAGAGAGCAGTGTGGGAGCACTGTGTCCCCAACACTTGTGAGAAGCCTCAAATGACAAAGTTGCTCTCAGAGTGTTATAGATGACAGGATGTTTATTCGTGCCATCCAATCACATTTTCCATTTTGACCCAGCTCAAAAGCCAACTGGACCGTCATTATAAGAAAGACATTAATTGAAACATTCATACCATTTTGATAGTTCCCAAGGCGAGAGAGCGAGAGAGAGAGAGATGAGCACAGGTCTCTACAGACACATGGCCCCTCTTTTCCAAGCAGTTTTTTTTAGAGCTTTCGCAGAACGAGGTCACTTCGGTCCAGGCTTTTTCTCTTGGAAGCTAAACAATAGTCCCTTTTTACACAACACATATTGATAAATAATGTCCATGAAGTTCACCTAAAAAAAACAGATATCTTACAGAAACATAATAGCACAAGCTTCGTGTTTTTTAATAGGCAACGCTGATATTTAGAGACATTTGAACTGTTCTGTGAAATGTTAATGTAAACAGTGAAACTTATGAACTCAATAAGAACAGTCATTGAAGTGCAGCATTCCAAATTGTCATCCATAATGAGCAATAAGTTACAAGCAAATTCAATGTCATCTAGTTTTTTATTAACGAGATGGTTTTCCGAGATGTGAGATGTTTGCTTTGCTTGTTTGTTTTCCCCCCACATCCCCAGTCTCTCTCCAATCCAACGGATATGGCACTGACACAATGAACGCACAACCCTTGGCGTAACAAAACACTGACAACGCAATAGGTCCCAACCACCCCCCCCCCCGCTTTCAATTGAAACCAGGACTTGTAACTGTGTAATGTGAAGAACTGGACATCTCCCCTATTGTTGTGCAACCATCACCCCTTGCAGATATTGTAGGTCTCTGTTGATCCAATTGTGTAACTACTAACTTAAAAGCTCATTTAGATACAAACTCCCACAGAGATGAATTGGCATGATTGATCTGAGTTGTACATACAGAGCTCCGAAAGTATTGGGACAGTGACAATTCTTATTATTTTTGGCTCTGTACTTCAGGACTTTGGATTTAAAATTATACAATGACTGTTAGGTTAAAGTTCAGTCTGTCAAGTTTAATTTGAATGTATTTTCATCCATACCTGGTGAACCGTTTTTGTACATGGTCCCCCCATTTTAGGGAACCAAAAGTATTGGGACAAATTCATTATATGTGTATTAAAGTAGTTAAACATTGTACACTACTGGTCAAAAGTTTTAGAACACCTACTCATTCAACGTTTTTTCTTAATATTTACTATTTTCTACAATCTAGTATAATAGTGAAGACATCAAAACTATGAAATAACATATATGGAATCATGTAGTAACCAAAAAGTGTTAAACAAATCCAAATATATTTTATATTTGAGATTCTTCAAATAGCCACCCTTTGTCTTGATGACAACTTTGCACACTCTTGGCATTCTCTCAACAACCTTCATGAGGTATTCACCTGGAATGCATTAACAGGTGTGCCTTCTTTATTTGTGGAATTTCTTTCCTTCTTCATGCGTTGAGCCAATCAGTTGTGTTTTGACAAGGTGTGGGGGTATACAGATGATAGCCCTATTTGGTAAAAGACCATGTCCATATTATGGCAAGAACAGCTCAAATAAGCAAAGAGAAACGACAGTCCATCATTACTTTAAGACATGAAGGTCAGTCATCATTACAAATGTTTGAGAGAGTTGTTGTTCAACAGTCTGATGTTATAAAGTTGTTCAGGGGATGTAACACATACAAAAGCCCAGGCCCAGACAAAATAAGTGGGCATGTGTTAAAGCACTGTGCTGAACAACTGGCTGGTGTTTTTACAGACATTTTCCAATCCTCACTCAACCAGCAACACGTTCCAGTATTGTGGAAAAAATCAATAATTATACCAATTCCTAAAGTATCGAATCCCTCTGTGCTGAATGACTATCGCCCTGTCGCTTTGACATCCTTAGTTATGAAATGCCTTGAGAAAATTGTGAAAAGTCATATTCTCAGTGTCACCCAGATGCTCCTCGACCCATTTCAGTTTGCCTATCAGACCAGCAGAGGAGTTGATGATGCCATTCTTACCCTCCTTAACATGGTCTATAGACATCTAGAAGGTACCAAATCCCATGTCAGGGTTCTGTTTGTTGACTTTTCTTCTGCCTTCAACACAATCCAGCCCTACATTCTGGCACAGAGACTCATTCGGGACTTTTCCTTAGATGGGGGGCTGGTTTTGTGGCTGTTGGACTTCCTGAGCCAACGCTCACAGCGAGTCAAAATAGGTCCCCATGTGTCGGATATACGCAATACCAATACAGGCTCTCCTCAGGGATGTGTTTTGTCCCCACTTCTGTACATCTTGTACACTAATAGTTGTACTAGTTRCCATACTGACAGACACCTCGTTAAGTTCGCTGATGACACTGCCTTGATCAGCCTGTTGCATGATGACYAYGAACATCATGGCCCYGTCCTAGATYACTTTGTAGAGTGGTGTGAGGAATCACACTTGGTCCTCAATACTAACAAGACCAAAGAGATGTGCATAGACTTRAGGAAGCGTACAACACCTACCTCTGCAACATCTATCAGAGGCCAGAATATAGAAATTGTAGAGGAATATAAATATCTGGGTGTCTTTTTGGACAGTAAGCTTCAGTGGAGTAAATGTACAGACCAGATCTACAAAAAGAGCCAACAGAGACTGTACTTTCTAAAAAAAGTTGGGTTCTTTTAATATAGACTGTACTATATTGACTCTGTTTTACAAATCCTTTATTGAGAGTATTTTAACTTTTTGTATTGTTTGTTGGTTTGGCAATGCCACTGTCAGTCAGAGAAACATGCTGAGAAGGATTATTACCACAGCAAGCAAGGTACTTGGAGTCAAACAGACAGGCCTGGATGAGATTTTTAAGGTCAGGGCCCTCCGTAAGGCTCACAAAATCATTTTAGACCCAAGTCACCCCTGTACCTGGACTTTGAATTACTCCCCTCTGGGCGCAGGTATAGGGCACCCCTCAGCAGGAAAAATAGAACGAGACAATCATTTGTGCCAGGTGTGATATCCCTCTTAAATAGCTCGGGCAAATGTTCCCATTGACCCCGTAAGGCCAGCAGGCTAGTCTTTTCTTCTTTTTTAAATTTAAAATTTAAAATTTTATTTTATTTATTGGTGCGTGACTGTTATTGAAAGTTGTATTGTCAATCTTGTTTTGTATTTAACGCCACTTTAAATGTGTACATGGCACTGCAACAAAATTTCCCCATGGGGACAATAAAGTAAGTAAGTAAGTAAGTAAGTCAATATGGAAAAGTTCAATAATTTTTTACGTTTCTTCAAGTGCAGTGGCAAAAACCATCAAGCGCTGTTATGAAACTGGCTCACATGAGGACCGCCACAGGAATGGAAGACCCCGAGTTACCTCTGCTGCAGAGGATAAGTTCATTAGAGTTACTAGCTTCAGAAATTGCAGCCCAAATAAATGCTTTACAGAGTTCAAGTAACAGACACATCTCAACATCAACTTTCAGAGGAGAATGTGTGAATCAGGCCTTCGTGGTCGAATTGCTGCAAAGAAACCACTACTAAAGGACACCAATAGGAAGAAGAGACATTCTCTGGCCAAGAAACACAAGCAATGGACATTAGACCAGTGGAAATGTGTCCTTGGTTCTGGAGGCCAAATGGGAGGTTTTTGGTACCAACCGTTGTGTCTTTGTGAAACATGGTGTGGGTGAACGGATGATCTCAGCATGTGTATTTCCCACCGTAAAGCATGGAGGAGGAGGTGTTATGGTGTGAGGGTGCTTTGCTGGTGACACTGTCTGTGATTTATTTAGAATTCAAGGCACACTTAACCAGCATGGCTACCAGAACATGCGCAGCTATACGCCATTCCATCTGATTTGGGCTTAGTGGGACTATGATTTGTTTTTCAACAGGACAATGACCCAACACACCTACAGGCTGTGTAAGGGCTATTTTACCAAGAAGGAGAGCGATGGAGTGCTGCATCAGATGACCTGGCTTCCACAGTCCCCGGACCTCAACCATATTGAGATGGTTTGGGATGAGTCGGACCGCAGAGTGAAGGAAAAACAGCCAACAAGTGCTCAGTGTATGTGGAAACTCCCTCAAGACTGTTGGAAAAGCATTCCAGGTGAAGCTGGTTGAGAGAATGCCAAGAGGTTGCAAAGCTGTCATCAAAGCAAAGGGTGGCTATCTGAAGAATCTCAAATATAATAAATATTTTGATTTGTTTAACACTTTTTTGGTTACTACATTATTCCATATATGTTATTGTCACGCCCTGATCTGTTTCACCTGTCCTTGTGCTTGTCTCCACCCCCTCCAGGTGTCGCCCATCTCCCCACTTATCCTCTGGGTATTTATACCTGTCTTTTCTGTCTGTCGGTGCCTGTTCGTCTTGTTTGTTAAAGCCTATCAGCGGATTGACTCAGCGCCTGGGTTTCCCCCAGTCTCGTCTTCCTTTTTGACCCTTGCCTGTCCTGACCCTATACCTGCCTGCCTGACTACTCTGCCTGACCCTGCCTGCTGTCCTGTACGTTTGCGCCACCTCTGGATTATCGACCCCTGCCTGCCTTGACCTGTCGTTTGCCTGCCCCTGTTACAATAAACATTGTTACTTCACAGTCTGCATGTGGGTCTCACCTTTATCCCTGATAGTTATTTCATAGTTTTGGTGTCTTCACTACTCTTCTAGTATGTAGAAAATAGTCAAATTAAAGAAAAACCCTTGAATGAGTAGGTGTTCTAAAACCTTTAACCGTTAGCGTATATTTGGTCCCATATTCATAGCATGCAATGATTACATCAAGCCTGTGACTACAAATGTGTTGGATACATTTGCTGTTTGTTTTGGTTGTATTTCAGATTATTTTGTGCACAGTAGAAATGAATGGTAAATAATGTATTGTGTCATTTTGGGGTCACATTTATTGTAAATGTGAATAGAATGTTTCTAAACACTTCTACATGAATGTGGATGCTACCATGATTACTGATAATCCAGAATGAATTGTGAATAATGAGGAGTGAGAAAGTTAGACGCACAAATATCATACCCGTCAAAGAAATTCGAACCTCCCCTTTTATTGTAATGGTGAGAGGTTAGTATGTTTTGGGGGTATTATATTTGTGCTGTAATTTCAAAATGGTTCACCCGATATGGATGAATATACTCTTAAATAAAAGCTGACAGACTCCACTTTAACGCCATAGTCATTGTATCATTTCAAATCCAAATTGCTGGAGTACAGAGCCAAAACAACAAAACATGCACTGTCCCAATACTTTTGGAGCTCACTGTGGATCACAGTGTGGTGGACTGTAGCCCTTCTAGAAAGCTCATGTTTTATGTCCATGTATGTGCTGAAGTGGTGATATAGCACCTTGGGGTGCACTCTCTACATGTGGCTGCCAATCAATGTCGCTTCAGTTCATGGAACAGGTGGTTTAGATATTAGATAACGATTATTATTATTATTATTATTATTTTTTTTTTTAGATTCTCAATGTTCTCTACTTCAAATTTGAAATATTGCCTGTCCGCAAACAAACTGCCTTTTTCTCTGATCTCTTCTGTCAATGGGTCCATTTATCAATGCAAATAATGTGCATGGGTTTACGTTCCCCCAAATCCACCCATCAATTTTCTTTAATTGATCTGGGCCCAGTTTCCCAAAAGCATCATAAGGCTAAATTCAGCGGCCTTAAGATGCTTTTGGGACACCTGGCCCTGTTAATTTGGATAATCACGTGCGGTTATGAAAAAACGTGATGTAATTTCAGAAGCCATTAGCTAGGTTCAATAAGTTCAAGAGTGAGATGTCATATATGACAACAGCGGTGGTCTACTGCTCCGCTGAACAACATTATGATGTCCAGCTGCAATGAAAACCCTCAAAAACCACCCAGTGAGTGAAACATTGAAAAAGATGGTGGAAACTCCAGAGTAAATGATAATGCAAGAAGCCAGAAACCGAAGGACTGTGAAAAGATGAAGAGGCCTGATATAGTATACTGTACTCTGCCGATTTAATATGACCTCTGGGTTGTGACTTTTATACATTGGAACATGTTCTTGAAGTCAGAGAGTTACCAAGACCCAGCCAGCTGGCTCACACAGTACACCACTTTCTCTATCTGTCTCTGACAGGCTCACAGCCTCTCTCTCCGCTTCTCCACTGTGGTTTCTATACGTGCAATTAAGTATGAACATGCCGTAGATTTTAACTGCCACAGTGGTCGTATAAAAACAAAGACATCAGGGAACCACGACCCTGGGTCTAGCAGTTGTTGGAGAGCAACACATTAGACGATCCTGGAAACCCAAGTTCTCCACTAGTGAGTAACTACCTTCAAAACAGCACTTGTTGTGAATGAAATTACAATACGACTTTGAATCATCTAATTATAATAGGCCTGTCAGAAGACAATCATCATTATCACATAACAGATTTTCCTCCCATGTGGATACAAAAACATCAATGATATGTTCTATTATGAAGAGGCTCTTGCTAGACTGACCATTGGAATGGATCATGAAACTGAAGACACAACGAGTGTTGAAAACATTAGGAACACCTTCCTAATATTGAGTTGCACCCTCTTTTGCCCTCAGAACAGCCTCAATTCGTCAGGGCATGGATTCTACAAGGTGTTGAAAGCATTCCACAGGGATGCTGGCCCATGTTGATTCCAATGCCTTACCTCCCTAATCTTATCTCATTTGCACACACAATATATAGATTTTTTCTATTGTGTTATTGACTGTACGTTTGTTTATTCCATGTGCAACTCCGTGTTGTTGTTTGTGTCGCACTGCTTTGCTTTATCTTGGCCAGGTCAGAGTTGTAAATGAGAACTTGCTCTCAACTGGCCTACCTGGTTAAATAAAGGTGAAATAAAAATAAAAAATGCTTCCCATAGTTGTGTCAAGTTGGCTGGATGTCCTTTGGATGGTGGATCATTTTTGATACATGAGGGAAACTGTTGATCATGAAAAACCCAACAGCATTGCAGTTCTTGACACACTCAAACTGGTGTGCCTGGAACATGCTACAATACCCCGTTCAAAGGCACTAAAATCTTTTGTCTTTCCCATTCACCCTCTATATGGCACATATACACAATCCATGTCTCAATTGTCTTAAAATCCTTCAATTGGCCTAAAATCCTTCTTTAACCTGTCCCCCCCTTCATCTACACTGATTAAAGTGGATTTAACAGGTGACATGAATAAGGGATCATAGCTTTCATCTGGATTCACCTGGTCAGTCTATGTCATGGAAAGAGCAGGTGTTCCTAATGTTTTGTACACTCAGTGTATGCGCAAACAAAACACTTTCTAGACATTCATACACTTTCTTTAGCAACGCCCATGCAGAAATTATTATTTGCATTTTAACCCTCTGAAAGTCAACAGGAAGCCCTCTCTGTCTCACACCCCTGACCTCTCTGTAAGAGTGTCTATCCCCCCAAAATAAGATTATATTTATTTATTTCATTTTTGGTGAGAGGATGACCTCTCTCTGAGGAACAAACAACCTCTCTGGTCAGGAGTCAAATGTCAAATCGCTTGAGATCAGAAGGTCATGCCACAAAAGTATGTGTGTGGATGGTTTGTGTATGGTTGGTCTCTCTCTCTGTGTGTGTGTGTGTGTGTGTGTGTGTGTGTGTGTGTGTGTGTGTGTGTGTGTGTAATGATGTAAAACCAATGACTTGGAAATCCAACTGACACATTCGATGGGAAATGGACACAGTCTTTTATTTTCTCAGGTCCTCACCCTTGGCATCACTGTGGGTAAATTCAGACCAGCCAACTCAAATATATTACCAAGAGTCAGGAGAGACTTTACTTCTTAAGTCTCTTCATGATCAACATGAAAGGTTGAACTGTTGTTTTGGGCAACTTATTCTAGAGTTTTATGCCAGGTAGTCTTTTTTGTCGTTATTATTACTTGAGTTGGAGGATTTAGGCAGATTACAATGAACAGTGCAATTAAAATAAATACCATCTCTGCAAGAGTTTGAAAGAGATTGTCATCAAATCTTGGCAAATGTTGAGTTGACATTTGCCAAACTGTTTCAGTATTAGCCAAGCACATTGTTGATAATTCACATCAATGTTTCATCACAGCTCTGCGATACTAGATTGAATAAACAGGGACACCGATGACGTTTTGTCTTAACAATCTGGACCATCCCTATCTCTCTGGCTTCGTGAGGCCTCCATAATGGCATTGCTACCATCACACAGGGGGAAAAAAACAAAATGTGACCTGAGTTCACCGTATCTTTCCCCTTTGATCATCAACCAAGACATTAGCTTGGTCCACTAGCCCAGCACTGTCTCTCAAGTCCTATATCAGGCCTCAGATAGCAGCAGTAATGGCTGAGGCTTCAGCTCCTCAGTGGCTCCTGTATCTGCGTCACGGTCTGATTATCACTGCATTACAGGCAGGCTCTGCTTGACGGGTTATCTTAACCGGAATGTGCCAGAACGGACACACACTAATATGGTGAATAGAGTTTTCTATTGAGGTATGGTGCGGGGGTGTTAGGTTCTGAACAGTCAATGCCGGTTAGGCTATCACGGTTCTTGGATGTCAACACTTCTGCTCACTCACGTGATTCGTGGAGTGTTCTGTAACAACTGAGAATTGGGAAATAGTGTAGGACAATTCTGGTGTGTTCTGGACTGTTGGGCTATTTGCTCTACACAGCCTCCAGAACAACTAGTATTGGGAAGGATTTTGGGAAGACACTGCAGTCCCTTTGTTTTAGTTTAATCCATGATGTTTATAACACCTCATTGATACATAGTAGAAGAATTGACAGTATGTTACATTTTCGCAAGTGATTGATCTTACAGCGAAAATGAAAACAGTTCAAAACTAATTGAACAACGTTGCCTCACTGTCTTCATGCAGGAGACTAGACAGGAATAGAGCACTACTGCACAAAGGGAGCAAGAATTTCAAGAGTTTTGTATTGTTTGTCATACACAGATGAGTGATACTTCCTCAGCAATAGAGTAGTGGAGATGAGGGTGAGGTTATAGTCGATGACACAAGGGCATCGCAATCCCTTTACCGTCCAACTCAGTCTGGATAGAATTCAAAGGAGCTGAGATAGGGTATGCACATTATTCTCATATGACCCTACTGTACAACTGACAATTGCCATACAAATCCAGAGTTAAACTAGGATTGACAGATGCCAAATATGAAAGAAGCATAGCTGCATGGATCTTAATAGATGCATACACATACACTGAGTGTATAAAAAACATTAGGAACACCTGTTCTTTCGATGACATAGACTGACCAGGTGAATCCAGGTGAAAGCTATGATCCCGTATTCATGTCACTTGTTAAAACTTCTACCGAGTCAGAAACCCGGATCCGGGAGCACCCCCCACCCCCCACCAGTAAAAAAGCTGAATAGCATAGCTAGCATAGCGTCACAAGTAAATAGTAGCATCTAAATATCATTCAATCACAAGTCCAAGATACCAGATGAAAGATCCACTTCTTGTGAATCCAGCAATCATTTCTGATTTTTAAAATGTTTTACAGGGAAGACACAATATGTAAATCTATTAGCTAACCACGTTAGCAAAAGACACCATTTTTCTTTGTCCACCATTTTTTCTCTCCACCAGTAGCTATCACCAATTCGGCCAAATAAAGATATTGATAGCCACTAACCAAGAAAAAAACCTCATCAGATGACAGTCTGATAACATATTTATTGTATAGGATAGTTTTTGTTAGAAAAATGTGCATATTTCAGGTAGAAATCAGTTTTACAATTGCACCCACCATCAACAACTCGACTAGAAAAATACAGAGAGCAACGTGATTACCAATTTACTCATCATAAAACATTTCATAAAATAGACAAAGCATAGCAAGGAAAGACACAGATCTGTGGAATCAGACAATATTTCAGATTTTCTAAGCGTTTTACAGCGAAAAACAAATAAATCGTTATATTAGCATACCACATGTCAAACGTTACCCCAGCATGAATCCAAGGCAAGGGAGCGATAACGTTATGATCACCAAAATATATTAATTTTTTCACTAACCTTCTCAGAATTCTTCCGATGACAGTCCTGTAACATCATATTACAACATACATATAGAGTTTGTTCGAAAATGTGCATATTAGCCACAAAAAAACGTGTGTATACAATGAGAATAAGTAGCAAAACTGGCCTGAAAATGTCGGCCGCTATATTTGAGAGTGATCTAGTCTAATCGATAGCTAATCATAAACTTGACTAAAAAATACAAGGGTTGACAGGAATCGAAAGACAAATTAGTTCTTAATGCAATCGCTGACTTACATTTCTAAAATTATCCTTACTGTGCAATACCGGGTCGCCAAGCGAAGCTACACATAACAAAATGGCGATATATGCGTTTAAAATTTTCAACAGAACAGCGATTTATCATCATAAATAGTTCTTACTGTGAGCTGTTCTTCCATCAATCTTGGGCAATGTATCCTTTCTTGGGTCTAATCTTCTTTTGGTCGAAAGATGTCCTCTTGTCCGTCGAAATGCCCACTAACGTTCGACCGGGACCCGAAACGTGCCCGGCGCTTAAAGAGCATCACAAAGCAATGCCTCAAAATCGCACTAAACGGATATAAAACGTTTAAATTAACTACCTTATGATGTTTTAACACCTATAAACGAGTAAAAACATGACCGGCGATATATAAGTGGCTAAACCAACGCTTGGAAAGAGAGAGAGTCCGACGTCCATCTTGCGTCAGGCGCAGCAGGAAAAGAACGGTACATCCGGTCTTCGTCGTTTTATACTGGCCCTGATTGCGCAATCGACTCCATTCAAATTGTCACCTCTTACTGACATCTAGAGGAAGGCATGGGCAGTGTTTGTATCCTCATAGGATTTACAGGGACTTTAAAACTGACCTGGGACCAGAGGCCAAAATTTCTGAAATCTCACTCCATATCAGGAAAAGTGCTGTAGAATGAAATCTGTTTCACTCAGAGACATAATTCAAACGGCTATAGAAACTAAAGAGTGTTTTCTATCCAATATAACTATAATATGCATATTGTACGAGCAAGAATTGAGTATGAGGCAGTTTAATTTGGAGACGATAAATGCTAACGTTAAACAGCACCCCCTATATTGAGAAAAGGTTTTAAATCCACTTCAATCAGTGTAGATGAAGGGAGGAGACATGGATTGTGTATGTGTGCCATTCAGAGGGTGAATGGGCAAGACAAAATATTTAAGTGCCTTTGAACGGGTATGGTAGTACAGTAGGTGCCAGACGCACCGGTTTGAGTGTGTCAAAACTTCAATACTGCGGGTTGTTCCACACTCAACAGTTTCCCGTGTGTATCAAGAATGGTCCACCACCCAAAGGACATCCAGCCAACTTGAAACAACTGTGGGAAGCATTGGAGTCAACATGGCCAGCATCCCTTTGGAATGCTTTCGACACCTTGTAGAGTCCACGCCCTAACGAATTGAGGCTGTTCTGAGGGCAAAAGGGGGTTCAACTCAATATTAGGAAGGTGTTCCTAATGTTTTGTACACTCAGTGTATATACTGATTTATCTACACATTTAAACAAAGTACTTGACTTATGTAATAAACTGGGACCGAACAGTTTCCAAAATGTTTACTTTATAAATCAGCCATTAGGCACATTTCTAAAAGCATCCAATGGTCTGTGAGACTAGCATGTACAGTGCCTTCGGAAAGTATTGGATATGACGCTAAAAGCTTGGCACACCTGTATTTAGGGAGTTTATCCCATTCTTCTCTGCAGATCCTCTCAAGCTCTGTCAGGTTGGATGGGGAGCGTTGCTGCACAGCTCTATCCAGAGATGTTCGATCAGGTTCAATTCCGGGCCCTGGCTGGGTCACTGAAGGACACTCAGAGACTCGTCCCGAAGCAACTCCTGCGTTGTCTTGGCTGTGTGCTTAGGGTTGTTGTCCTGTTGGAAGGTGAACATTCGCCCCAGTCTGACGTCCTGAGCGCTCTGGAGCAGGTTTTCATCAAGTAACTGTCTGTACTTTGCTCCGTTCATCTTTGCCTCGATCCTGACTAGTCTCCCAGTCCCTGCCGATGAAAAACATCCTCACAGCATGATGCTGCCAGCACAATGCTTCACCATAGGGATGGTGCCAGGTTTCCTCCAGACGTGACACTTGGCATTCAGGCCAAAGAGTTCAATCTTGGTTTCATCAGACCAGAGAATCTTGTTTCTTTGAGTCATTTAGGTGCCTTTGACAGACTCCAAGCGGGCTGTCATGTGCCTTTTACTGAAGAGTGGCTTCTGTCTGGCCACTCTACCTTAAATGCCTGATTGGTAGAGTGCTGCATAGATGGTTGTCCTTCTGGAAGGTTCTTCCATCTCCACAGAGGAACTCTAGAGCTCTGTCAGAGTGACCATCAGGTTCTTGGTCACCTCCCTAACAGAGGCCCTTCTCCCCACGATCAAGTTGTAGAAACATTTTAAGGATAATCAATGGACACAGGATGCACCTGATCTCAATTTCGAGTCTCAAAGCAAAGGGTCTGAATACTTATGTAAATAAGGTATTTCTGTTAAAAGTTTTTGACATTATGGGGTATTGTGTGTAGATTGCTGAGGAATTTTTTTTGTTTAATCCATTTTAGAATAAGGCTGTAACTTAAAACTTCTCACGAGTCACCAACCCTGATCCGGTGCAACCGCCCCCCCCCCCCCACTGAGTAGCATAGCTAGCATAGCGTCACAGTAACTTGTAGCATCTAAATATCATTAAATCACAAGTCCAAGACACCAGATGAAAGATACAGGTCTTGTGAATAAAGCCACCATTTCAGATTTTTTAAATGTTTACAGGGAGACACAATATGTAAATCTATTAGCTAACCACGTTAGCAAAGGACACGATTTTTTTACTCCCAATAGTTTTTTCCTGCGTCAGTAGCTATCACTAATTCGACTAAATAAAAAATATATAGCCACTAACCAAGAAACAACTTCATAAGATGACAGTCTGATAACATATTTATGGTATAGCATAGTTTTTTTTTTGAAAAATGTGCATTTTTCAGGTATAAATCACAGTTCTACATTGCAGCTGCAATCTGAAATAGTGCTGACCCAGCCAGAACAATTACAGAGACCACGTCATATATACGAATTACTCATCTTAAAAATTTCAGAAAAATACACAGCGTACAGATATTGAAAGCCCAACATCTGGTGAATCCAAACAATATTTCAGATTTATTAAATGTTTTATAACAGAAAACAAAATGTAGCGCTAAATTAGCATAGCTATACCAGGCAGATTCGGCTGGGCGCCCACGGCCAGTTCACATGCACAACAGATATGATATAACATCGTAAATTGGGTCTTACTATGGCTGATCTTTCATCAGAATGTTGATCAAAGTGTCCTTTGTCAAGATGAGTCGTTGGTTCGTTCAGAATTGTTCCTTTCCCACTCCATTTAGCACAGGTACTGGTCGAGTGGCACGGATCTCTCAAACGTAAATAAAATCAGACAACGGAACACCACAAAACTCCCGAAAAAATTCAAATAATCTGATTAAACTATATTGAAAAAACATACATTACGATGATCTGGTCACATGTATCAAACAAACTTCGAGACGGAGATAGTTTTCATCCATAATGGCCGCACAACAGAAGACAATCGCAGCTACAAGTCGCACGATTTAGAGAACCGGAAGTTGTCGGTCACGCCAAAGAATTAGCTCTTCATTTCACGTCAGTCCCAGATAAACAAGATATTTTTCCTCTGACGTCCTCTTGACACCCAGAGGAAGGCCAATGAGGTGTGTTTCGGGTCATAGGGGCACGACCATATATAGGCAGAGCGTTGAAGCTGGCATACACATCTTGCTTTTTTCTTCTTGGTCATGGAAAGTGCTGTCAAATGACTTCTGTATCACTCAGAGACAAAATTGAAACGGTTTTAGAAACTAGAGATTGTTTTCTTTCCAATGGTATTATTTATATGCATATGTTAGAGCAATAATTGAATAAGAGGCAGTTTAATCTGTAGAGCAAATTATGCTAATGGAAATATAGCACCCCTGTATTCTCAAGAAGTTAACAAAATGTGAAAAAAGCCAAGCGGTCAGAATACTTTCCAAAGGCACTATAGTTAAGCAATCTGCTTGGTGCCACGCTATTGGTTTTGTATCATCACATTGAACATCCAATAATAACCCAATAACATAAAAGAGATAAGATGGTATGAGCTTGTGTACCAGAAGCATTAAAATCCTCCACTTCCACATCAATTACAGATAGAAAATCCCAAATGAAACAGGTTGGCTTACCTGCTTGTTAACATCATTTTCGGGGAGAATAGAATCTAGGTCCTTAAAAAGTAAGGACATTTCTCAATTATTGCAAATACAGTAAAGTTTTGTCCAATAAATGCATAATACAAATCAGTGTCTTTCACAACATGATTGAAATTCTTAACCAACCTCTAGCTGAGGTAGAAAGGAAACATTGTTTTGATCATGAACAAAGAGAGGGAGAAACTAAGACCTAGATTCAATCAGAATCAAGCTTTAACCGACACCCGCATAGCAATGTTTTGGCGGTGTCAAGGGGTGGAACTGAGTTGGGAGCCCTCGAAATCGGTGAGCAGCTGCTATTGCAATCATTGTCACAAAGCCACACCCGCCTCGCTCCTGTCAGAAGTTCAGAATGAACTAGGCTATATAGAAATAATGGAAAAATCTTCATCAAAATAAGGAGATATTACATCTCAACATTTTAGTGTTCGAACATGGATCTGATTGAATAGAACCTAAGTCATTAAAGCATTTTGACTAAGATAGTGGAGGAGACATTGGCCCCACATGGTTGGAGTAAACATTACACACACACAACAAACACTTAAATAATTTGACTAAGATAGTGGAGGAGACATTGGGCCACATGGTTGGAGTAAACATTACACACACACACACACCACACACACACACACACACACACACACACACACACACACACACACACACGCAGCACACACACACACACACACACACACAGACAGACCATGAGTCTCTGGTAAATTGTACACACATCCACACACTCCTAATTGGTGGACAACCATTGACATCAACCCACCCTCATACACAGACCCCTTTGCCCTTTCTATCTATCCATGTGACTGGAACCTGGTGTTCTGTTATGCTTTGTGGATCGTACAGTCCATTTCTTTACGTTTCTTCTCCTTTCTCATCCTTCTCTCCACTCCCCATCTGGTGTACTACTGTATAAAGAGAATACTGAAAGTCATAATGACATAGCAACAAGCAACCACGGGACTCTTACGATCACCTGAAACGAGAGACAGAGTAAGAGAGAAAATAATTAAATGTTTCATTTAACTAACTGCTTTTGCCTATTAAGCAAATGTATCATTTGATACTACTACTAAGTACATTACATCAGATCACAGTTGACAAATAATAAGGCTATTTAGTGATCAAACTGAAAACTATCTCACCTGTGTTGAAGTGTACCAGTAGGCTATTGTGTTATAGGACTTTGTTACGTCACTCTTAAATAGCACATCTTTTCATTAGCAATCAGCTAAAAGAAAAAAGGCTGTACATAGCAGAAATAATAATAATAATAATAATTACTCAAAATGTTTCACACCATAAAATAAAAGTACTAAGAAAGTACACAAGTGACCACCCGAAGCTACTGTATCTTCGTAACTGGGTCTGATTGGTAAATAGCAGTAAAACCGAATATTATGATTGCGGATGATGTCACCAAGGAGAAGCATGTACAGGGAAAAAAGGATGGGCCCCAGAATTGACCACTCAGGGATGCCATAGTGAATACGTGCTGGGGACGATACTGAACCACCCATGCTCACTGGGAAACGTCTGCCACACAGACATGAACCAGTCGAGGGCAAGGCCGAAGATTCCCACCTAACTCTCCAGCCGATCAACAAGAATGTTATGATCAATGGCATCAAAAGCGGGAACGGTGATCCATCGCCGTGGGGAGTAGGGGTGCTGAGGGTGCTGCAATACCCCCTAATAAATAACCATTTAAAAAAAACAATATATATAAATAAAACATTTATATGTTTTTTACCTCCCCACAAAATGTATGAACTACGCCTTTATTGCTCCTGTATGAGAGGAGAAAAATACTCAACACTTCTGAAAATTGAATTTGGCTCTTGAAAATATACATCAATAAGTTTATTCCAGTTCAGAATAAAACGTGTTTATTGTATTTTAACTTCAACATTTCCAACCTAGACAGATACAGTGCATTCGGAAAGTATTCAGACTGTATTTGGGTAGTTTCTCCCTTTCTTCTATGCAGATCCTCTCAAGCTCTGTCAGGTTGGATGGGAAGAAAAATACTTATCAGTTCTGAAAATTGTAATTGACTTTTTGAAAGTATACATTACTTGTGTCTTTAATTATACAACTCGATTACGAATGTAATAACTTAATCATCAAAAATGGTGCCCAAACCCCAGGCAAGTCCTCCTCATCCCTCTCCACCACACCATATCAGCAAAGACAGAAATACTGTACTTGAGTCTGAAGATAGTACTTGCGCACTATCACATCCCTCCTGCTGTAGAGGGCCTAGGGGCAGGGGGCTGTTTAAGAATAGGCCAGGTGCTGAGGATGAGCTGCTGAGCCGGAAGGTGGAAGTCAGAAAGGCCTCTGTCATGGCTTCACTGTGTGTGATAACACAGGAGAGACACCCGGCCAAGTGCTGAGGATGAGCTGCTGAGCCGGAAGGTGGAAGGAGGACAGGCCCCTGTCATGGCCTCACTGTGTGTGATAACAAAGGAGAGACACCAGACAGGAGCGTCATCTCCACAGAGGAACCCCAGACAGGCCAGCCAGTTCACATCCATGCCCATGTAGGAGCTCTCCTGGTGGGGGTAGAAGAGGAGGCAATGGCCCCTCCTTTAGATCAGCTTTAATACGGCAGACACAGTGTCTTCAGAAATTAGTCATACTCCTTGACTTATTCCACATTTTGTGTTACAGCCTGAATTCAAAATTGATTAAATAGATGTTCTCACCCATCTCCACACAATAACCCATAATGAGAAAAAGGAAACCTGTTTTAATAATTTTTTTCAAATTTATTGAAAATGAAATACAGAAATATAATTTATATAAGTATTCACACCCTTTTTCTATGATGCTCCAAATTGAGCTCAAGTGCGTCCAATTTCCTTTGATAATCATTGAGACGTCAGTACAACTTGATTGGAGTCCAACTGTGGCCAATTTAATTGTTTGTACATAGTTTAGAAATAAACACAACTGTCTATATAAGGTCCCACAGTTGACAGTGCATGTCAGAGCAGAAACTATACCATGAAGTCCAAGGAACCGTCCGTAGATCGCCGAGATTTTGATGAGGCATATATCTGGGGAAACGTATAAAACAATTTCTAGAGTGTTGAAAGTTTCCAAGAGCACAGTGTTCTCCATCATTGGGAAATGGAAAAAAGAGACACAAACTTAACTGTCCGTCCGACCAAACTGAGCAACCGTACAAGAAGGACCTTGATCAGGAAGGTGACCAAAAACCAAATGACCACGAGGACAGACGTACAGCCAGCAGCATACAACCCTGCATCCCACTGATGACTTGCCACTGAAACTAAGCAGGGTCGGTCCTGGTCGATCCCTGGATGGGAGACCAGATTTGTGCTGGAAGTGGTGTTGGAGGGCCAGTAGGAGGCACTCTTTCCTCTGGACAAAAGGCAAGATCCCAATCCCGCAGTGCAGTGATTGGGGATATTGCCCTGTGTATGGTGTCTTCTTTCAGATGGGATGTTAAATGGGTGTCCTGACTCTCTGTGGTCACTAAAAGATCCCATTGCACTTATTGTAAGATGTGTGGTGTTAACCCTGGTGTCCTGGCTAAATTGCCAAGCTGGCCCTCATATGTTCATGGCCACCTAATCATCCTCAGCTTCCAAATTGGCTCATTCCTCTCCCCTGTAACTATTCCCTGGGTCATTGCTGTAAATGAGAATGTGTTCTCAGTCAACTTACCTAGTAAAATACAGAGTTTGTCTTAGATGGGCTCCTGATTGGTGCAGTGGTCTAAGGCATCTCACTACAATTGGCCCAGTTTTGTCAGGGTTTGGCTAAATAAGAATTTGTTCTTAACTGACTAGCCTAGTTAAATAAATAAAAAAAGATGTGAGAACCTGCCAGAAGGACCAGTCTCTACAGCACTTCACCAGTCTGGGCTTTATGGGAGAGTGACCAGACAGAAGCCAGTCCTGAGAAAAAGGCACATGGCAGCATGCCTGGAGTTTTCAAAAAAGCACATGAAAGACTCAGAGCAAAAGCCAAAAGATTCCGTGCTATGTCTAGAGAAAATATGCTATATCAGCCTTTCTTAAAGTGTGGGTCGAGACGTGTCAGTGTAAATGCATAATTTATTACTGAAATTGATTTGGCCAAGTGCAACATTGCTCTCTGCTTAGCAGCGGTGTCTCTGCTCCGTTTGGCAGCTCTGCGAGTGGAGGAAGATGACCGTGTGCTTCGCGGTTTCTGCAGTTTTATTGAAGATCACTCTGCGACCCACAAGCTGCAGCGCTGTCGTTCGGCGGCAGATGATGCACTGTCAGCCACAGACTAGTCAATCCACCTGGCCCTCACTCACCGCATGAGCTCAATCGCCATGAAACATAAATGCAGCAATGAGTTTCTCTCTTTGTTCCATACAAACTTTGAGAAATAACGAGGAGCGCCCATCATGTGTTTTGTGTGGGGAAATGCTTAGTAATGAGTCTCTCAAAATGAACAAATTCCAACAACACGTCCTGACCAAACCTCTACAGCATGAATAAGAACCCAGGGAGTTCTTTCAGAACAGGGCAGAAAGCTTCATGAAACAATGCTTCAACAGTAAGTCAGCTAGCAAGGCATTGTTGTTACTTTATAACAGGTAAGCAAAAATAAGGGAATACTATCTCTCAGTTTCTCTTTCAAACCTTCCCCTGGAACAAACTGATTGAAGCAAGATGCTTTTTGAGGCAAACACTCAAATAAAGCAGGAAGCGGTCTCCTGGCCGACTGAGAAAGCAGTAGATGTTCTGATCCATTTTGGCACCACATTTCTATGCGAGTCAGTGTTCTCAACTCTGGCATAATTAAAAAACAAGTACAGAAACAAACTCAATGCTGAGCATGACCTCAGGATTGCACTGTCAAAAACTGAGCCCATAAACATGCTTGTTGAAAACGTCAACCAGCCACACACATTTCATTAGGAGTGTGTGTGTGTGTGTGTGTGTGTGTGTGTGTGTGTGTGTGTGTGTGTGTGTGTGTGTGTGTGTGTGTGTGTGTGTGTGTGTGTGTTGGTCTACATCTGTGTGATGTGATCAATAAGTTTATTCCAGCTCAGAATAAAACATATTTATTTTGTTTTAACATCAACAGTTCCAACCTAGACAGATACAGTGCATCCGGGAAGTATTCAGACCCCTTGACTTTTTCCACATTATGTTACATTACAGCCAAAGGGTCCCAGTTTAGACAATGAAGGGTCGTTTTGTTTGATAAAGTCCTTCTTTATATCCCCAAAATGTCTGTTTATTTGGTATATACTGCCCCCTAGCCTTAAAAAGTTAAACAGGTCAACATTCACAAGGCCGCAGGGCCAGACGGATTACCAGGACATGTACTCCGAGCATGTGCTGACCAACTGGCAAGTGTATTCACTTACATTTTCAACCTGTCTCTGGCTGAGTCTGTAATACCAACATGTTTCAAGCAGAACACCATAGTTCCTGCCCAAGAAAACTAAGGTAACCTGCCTAAATGACTACTGACCAGTGGCACTCTCGTCTGTAGCCATGAAGTGCTTTGAAAGGCTGGTCATGGCTCACATCAACACCATCATCCCAGAAACCCTAGACCCACACTAATTTGCATACAACCCCAACAGATCCACAGACGATGCAATCTCTATTGCACTCAACACGGCCCTTTCCCACCTGGATAAAAGGAACACCTATGTGAGAAGGTGGTAAGGGTAGGGTACAACACAACCACCACTGTGATCCTCAACACGGGTGCGTGCTCAGTCCCCTACTGTATTCCCTTATCACTCATGACTGCATGGCCAGGCACGACTCCAACACCATCATCAAGTTTGCCGATGACACAACAGTGGTGGGCCTGATCACCGACAAATAATGAGACAGCCTATAGGGAGGAGGTTAGAGACCTGGTCATGTGGTACCAGGACAAAAACATCTCCCTCAATGTGATCAAGACAAAGGAGATGATTGTGGACTACAGGAAATGGAGGACCGAGCACGCCCCCATTCTCATCGACGGGGCTGTAGTGGTGCAGGTTGAGAGCTTCAAGTTCCTTGGTGTCCACATCACCAACAAACTATCATGGTCCAAGCACACTAAAACAGTCGTGAAGAGGGCACGACAAGCCTATTCCTCCTCAGGAGACAGAAAATATTTGGCATAGGTCCTCAGATCCTCAAAAGTTTCTACAGCTGTACCATCGAGAGCATCCTGACTGGTATGGCAACTGCTCGGCCTCCGACCGCAAGGCACTACACAGGGTAGTGTGTACGGCCCAGTACATCACTGGGGCCAAGCTTCCTACCATCCAGGACCTCTATATTAGGCTGTGTCAGAGGAAGGCCATAAAATTTGTCAAAGACTCCAGCCACCCTAGTCATACACAGTTCTCTCCGCTACTACACGGCAAGCGGTACCGGAGCTCCAAGTCTAGGTCCAAAAGGCTTCTTAACAGCTTCTACCCCCCAGTTAATCAAAGGGCTATCCAGACCCCTCTTTTACGCTGCTGCTACACTCTGTTAATAATTTATGCATAGTCACTTTAACTCAATTACCTCATCTAACCGGTGCCCCCGCACATTGACATACTGTTATTTTACTGCAGCTGTTTAATTATTTGTTACTTTTATTTTCTATTTTTTACTTATCTATTTTTTACTTAACTTAAAGCATTGTTGGTTAAGGGCTTGTAAGTAAGCATTTCACTGTAAGGTTGTCTTCGGCTCAGGTGACAAATAAAATTTGATTTGAAGTTGTAGAACCATCTCAAGGATGATCAATGGAAACAGGATTCAACTGAGCTCAATGTTGAGTCTCATAGCAAAGAGTCTGAATAAGTATGTAAATAAGGTATTTCTATCATTATTTCTTTACATTTGCAAAAAAAATACTGTTTTCACTTTGTCATTATGGGGTATTGTGTGTAGCTTGATGAGGAAAACAAAATATTTAATCCATTTTAGAATAAAGCTGTATTGTAACAAAATGTGGAAAAATCAAGTTGTCTGAATACTTCCCGAATGCACTGTTTGTTTTTAATGATGAAAAATAAACCAAAAAATTAATCAACTATTTATGTGGATATTCCATTTAGTTGTTATATGTTTTGTCTCTATTGCATTTGTTTTACGCATAAGGGCAATCAAATGTATCGATATTTACATATAGTTGCATGTTTTCATAAGCTTTGATCCCAGGAAAACACAGACTTTCTAATTTGGGTCCCAGGCTGAAAAAGTTCAAGAACCCATGTGCTATATTGATTATGTTTCCTCGTGGCTGAGGGCACAACACAGTTCAATGCCCAGCGTTATGTTTCTAGCAAATTATTTTATATAATACCTTAAAATAAAATGAACGGATTGATGCGTAAATTGTTGTTTTTATATATCAGTTCATAGACCCGATGCCAAGGTATTGGGACATCAAAAATCTTTTCCAAACAGACAACAAATGTATACAGCATTGCTGTCAAACCTTTTGACTTTAAGTTAAACTGATCCGTTTTTTCTATTTATATCAATCATTTTAAGCCATTAATGATTTTTAAACATTCCCTGCAGTCAATGACCAAAAGCACCCTCTACGGTGTGACCAAAATGTTGACCATTTTCTAGTTGTGTAATGGTTGGAAAGTTATACATATTTTTTATAATTTCATAATTAATAAACATTATTTTAAGAATCCCACCGAAAATCCTGTGTTTCATTGTCAAAGCCAGTCAAATCACCAGGTGAGATCTTTATCAGCCTCTCTCCCCTTCAACACAAGGTCATAAACTGTATCATCAGCTGTCAACATGGCAATAAAGCACCAGCTGCCACACTATTCCCCAGTCTCCCTGACGCCTACATGTCAAAAGCGCACCAAAACTGAGAACCTCAACTCTGAGAACTCCTTTTCAAATACACAAACAAAATTACCACATTTAAAAGTGGAATAAAATACAAAGCCTATTACATATGTTTCCTGCTCATGTCAGCCATTGAAACCCATGCACATCCAGTTTGATCACAACAATACATTTTCCAAAAACCACCAATAGGCCATTGGTAAAAAAAAAACATACCTTTCAGATGTACCGGAAAATATGTCCTCATTCACACAGTCCAAAATGGCTAATGCTAATGTATAGACATTTTGGCTACACGTAAAACGATTTCTGGGAAAAATTCGCTAATATTCTGCGCATTTTGGTTTCTACAGCCTTTGACCTTTCCAACGATGTATAACATGACCTATTTGGTTGAAGTATTACGACATAGCATGTATCCGTATCCCTCCCTATGCAGGGATTTAGCGTGTGCCTGGACAGACACTTGTAAGTAGCAACATTGGATATGTGTATTGATTATTGATGTTATTGTTGTAGTTAAAATATATAGTTATTGCTATAAATGTTGTTAAGTAGTGCATTCAGGTTTAATAGAACACCATTGTAGCCGGTGTAGCTAGAAGCTTAGCCTAAAGAAAGGGAAGGAATGGTAACATGACACGTTATAAAGCGAACAAAACTTTCAGATCGAAATACTGTAAATTATATTACATTATGCATCTGACATGTAGAATATGGAATCCTGTCAACTCTGTTTATGACATATATTTTGGTCACAGAAAATTAGAGAAGCTAGTTTACCAAGAGACTCAAGTAGCGTTTCTATAACTTCCTGTAATTTGCTTTGCGCAAGGAAGATTCAGGCAGAAGTCAATGGAAAATGGTCACGTTCTAAGCTACAGGAAGTAATCTTATTTTGAGTTAAAGTTGAGTATCTTGTTATTCTATTTAGTTCAGCACGCATAAATTGGGAATCTTCTATCGACTACTTTCCATTCCAAGTCTACTTTCATAAGCGATTTAAACAAAGTAAATCACTAAAGAACACATTTATTTTGGCTTGTTCAATGTGAATTTTTCAAAAGCTTTTATTTTGAAACATTGTTGAGATTAAGTTAGGCCTATCTGTTTTAGGACTGGCCAAGTCTAACACACATTCATTGACATTCCCCTGCACATATTGTGTAGACCAGTTCTAGACATATTGTGTACACCTGTTTTTATACTGTATTTTACTTCAGGAATTATGTTGAAGCCCTGCTCAGATGAAACCTCTCTCCTGGATTAAACAGTTAATCTTCCCCATCCTCACCTACAAGTACTCCTGCTGCATAGCCTATTATTCAGCCAATGCAAACACAACACGATTGAGAATATTGTTTATTTCATCTTTATTTAACTATGCACATCAGTTAAGAACAAATTCCTATTGTCAATGACGGCCTAGGAACAGTGTGTTAACTGCCTTGTTCAGGGACAGGACAATAGATTTTTACCTTGTCAGTTTGTGGATTTGATCTTGCAACCTTTCGGTTACTAGTCCAACGCTCTAACCACTAGGCTACCTGCCACCCCACATCTAGTTTATATAGTTTTATATAGTTATATCTAGTTTATTCAAATGATATACTGACACGCAAATCCTGAACACGCTGCAAAGCAATTGTGGTCCCACAGGAACCCTGTTTATAGTGTCTGTAGGCTATCTAGGGATTTAAAAGAAATCTAGACATAACTACTAAATATTTACACAATTGTATTTATTTCACTCTTCAGGAAATCTCCCCGGCACACTCCAGCAAGGAAACTCCTTCCCCTTCCCGTGCCTCAGCGGCCTTGTTCTCATCTGTCCATTGGTTTCATCATTGATCTCCCCTCTTCTGATGGTTTCACTTCTATTATGGTTGTTGTAGACATTCTCTAAAGCCTGCCGTTTTATCCCTCTCTCTGGTCTCCCTACCGTTCTTCAGGTCGCTGAGGCAGTGTTCCAGCAGGTCTTCCAGCACTATGGCCTTCCAGAGGACTTTGTCTCGGACCGTGGCCCCCAATTCCCGTCAGGTGTATGGAAATGGAGAAGCTGGGGGTCACGGTCAGCCTCACGGTCAGCCTCAGTCCAACGGGCAGGTGGAGAGGATGAACCAGGAGCTGGGGAGGTTCCTTAGGAGTCACTGCCTGGACCGGCAGGGGGAGTGGGCCTGGTTCCTTCTCTGGGTGGAGTGCGCCCAAAATTCACTACGTCACTCCTCCACTGGGCTGACCCCCTTCGAGTGTGTCCTGGGATATCAGCCAGCCCTGGCTCCGTGGACCCGATCCAGACCAAAGCTCCTGCGGTGAACGAGTGGTTAACGGAGCCAGGGATGAAAAAATGTATTTAGCAAACAGCAGGCATTTACAATTTGTCCATTATTGAAATCAGAAACAATGACTGTCGCCTAGGGTCATATTTTCAAGACTTGTTGGGATCCCCCGATATGGAGAAGATGAGAAACTCATTGCCACAATTACTACATTGAAGTTTACTGGCAATGATGAGCTCGCTTTTTCTCTGACGTTAGACTAAAATGCTTGTGGTAACGTTTTCACAATATGCCCCATGCCTCCAACCATGCATAGAAGACATGTTGACTTTATTGCATTTAAACCATGTTTTATGATCTCCCCAATCCCTGCCTCTATTTGAACAAACCTAATGCAATGGGATATGCATTTAAAAAATATATTATATAATATAGTTTATTTATTTATTGTCTTATAATGATGGAGCGGTCCCCCACCCTGAACCCTAGACACCCACCTGAGCAACCCACACCGTAAGGATACATCCTTATATGTTTTATAAGCCTACTGCAAGTAGCCTGTACACAGCCAAGGCAGAAAGATAAACGCAGTCAGAGACCCACTAAAGCAGCACTGCCTGGCAGGGTTGGTCCAACAAATCCAAAGCCCCCAGATGGGTGAGCATATTATACAAGGAATTTCTCAAAGCTGTGAATGAGAACCTTGATGACCTTGTACCTAGCCAGTGGGGATTCTGGTGGGGTGCTCCCACCCAGGTAGTGACAGTGCTGGCAACACTAGCTGCAGTAACCCATGGGGACGGGCTACACTTGGACAATCAGACAGGGGGCGAATTATTGTGGCACTGAGATGCTTGGAAAAATGGTCACAACGGGGGACCAGTGTGTGTATGTTTCAGGGTAGGGGGGTGTATCTGAGCGCCATCAGCTAGAACTTGACATTGGTTAATCAAATCTCCCCATTCTTGCTCAATTTTGCATTCTCAAACAGATACGACTGTATATGCATTCGCACATCAAGTCTTCTCTTGAGTTGGGCTCAGGGATGGAACAAATGTTGAACATCTGAGCTTGTGTGTTTGTGTGTGTGTGTATCCCACATCTGTTGCTATGGGGAAATGATGTCAGGAATAATACAGGATTAAATCACAATAATTGTTTGCCAAAATAATGATTGCTCGCAAAAATTATTTTTGTAATTTTTGTAATGCCAATCCTGGTTATAAGTAACAATCCTTCGTATGAACTGCAAACATTATTATGCATATTATTCGTTAATTGTGGAAATAAATTAAGATATGCAAGAATTGTTCATATATATTTAAATAACTATACAATACAATCGAGGTGAGTGCGTTGGAAATACTTTTGACAGTTAATCTGCTTCTGTTCTGTGGGTGGCACTGTGTGCTCTTTTTAAAAGATGGGCACCAATCTCTCAAAGGCCCTGGGATACAGGTGGACTGGGGTGGTCTACCAGTCACTGGGACAACAATCCAACTTGGGATGGGGGAGGTTTTAGCAGGTGGAACAATTGGAGGTTTACTCCGTAGCAGTGCAAATACCATGGGATAGTTATATGGACACTAAATCATTATGGTACTTTCTAATGGTAAGTTTACAAACATATATTATGATGAATAGAATTTAAACTTTTATCTCATTATGGTAAATGGTGAAATAAGTATAGCCAGTTATTATCTGCTAAGCCATTACAATTATAAGAAAATACAATCTTATTTATCTGGCTAAAAGCAAAGGAATGTAATATCTATTGTTTACAGGAAACTCATTCAACAATTGTAGCAGTTGTGTGGAAAAGGATGGGGGGGGGGGGATATACTTATCCTATGGGCAAAGAAACTCAAAAGGGGTGATGATATTAATTAACAATAATTTTGACCTGAATGTGCAAATTGTTCAAACAGATCCGCAAGGTAGATTGATATTTTAAATATGTTATTGAACAGAGGAGGAACTTCTCGATGAAATTAAAGCCATTAAGTTTGGGAAAAATCCAGGGCTGGATGGCATACCATTTGAGGTATACTAAACCTTTTTTGATGTACTCAGAGGACCATTATTAGCATGTTTTAACTTCTTACGGCTGAGATCCCGTTAACGGGATCAACTTGACAACAGCCAGTGCAGGGCGCCAAATTCAAACAAGTATTTTACACCATTTTAAAGATAAACTTGTTGGTAATCCCACCACAGAGTCCGATTTCAAAAAGGCTTTACGACGAAAGCACACCATCTGATTATGTTAGGTCAGTACCCAGTCACAGAAAAACACAGCCATTTTTCCAGCCAAAGAGAGGAGTCACAAAAAGCAGAAATAGAGATAAAATGTATCAATAACCTTTGATGATCTTCATCAGATGACACTCATAGGACTTCATATTTCACAATACATGTATGTTTTGTTCGATAAAGTTCATATTTATATCCCAAAATCTTAGTTTACATTGGCGCGTTATGTTCAGTAATGTTTTGCCTCCAAAACATCCAGTGATTTTGCAGAGAGCCACATCAATTTACAGAAATACTCATAATAAACATTGATAAAAGATACAAGTGTTTTACATGGAACTTTAGATAAACCCTCTCCTTAATGCAACCGCTGTGTCAGATTTCAAAAAAACTTCTCCACTGCAGTCACGTTGATGTGGAAAAGGGCGTACTCTCTCTGCTGTTTCCTGAAGTCCACTATCAGCTCCTTCGTTTTGTTGACGTTGTTGGAGACGTTATTTTTCTGGCACCACTCCACCAGGGCCCTCACCTCTTCCCTGTAGGCTGTCTCGTCATTGTTGGTAATCAGGCATATTACTGTTGTGTCGTCTGCAAACTTGATAATTTAGTTGGAGGCGTGCATGGCCATGCAGTCATGGGTGAACAGGGAGTACAGGAGGTGGCTGAGAATGCACCCTTGTAGGGCCCCTGTGTTGAGGATCAACGAAGTGGTGTTGTTTCTGACTTTCACCACCTGGGGGTGGCCGGTCAGGAAGTACAGGACCCAGTTGCACAGGGAGGTGTTCAGTCCTATGGCACCGAGCTTAATAATGAGCTTGGACGGTACTATGGTGTTAAAGTCTGAGCTATAGTCAATGAACATCATTCTTACATAGGTATTCCTCTTGTCCAGATGGGATAGGGCAGTGTGCAGTGCAATGGCGATTGCATTGTCTGTGGATCTATTGGAGTGGTATGCAAATTGAAGTGGGTCTAGGGTGTCAAGTAAGGCAGAGGTGATATGATCCTTTACGAGCCTCTCAAAGCACTTCATGATGAAGTGAGTGCTACGGGGTGATACTCATTTAGTTCAGTTACCTTTGCTTTCTTGAGTAGAGGACCGATGGTCGACATCTTGAAGCAAGTGGGGACAGCAGACTGGGATAGGGAGAGATTAAATATGTCTGTAAACACTCCAGCCAGCTGGTCTACGCATGCTCTGAGGACGCGGCTAGGGATGCCATCTGGGCCGGCAGCCTTGCGATGGTTAACACGCTTAAATGTGTTACTCACGTCGGCCACAGAGGACGAGAGCCCACAGTTCTTGGGAACGGGCCGCATCGGTGGTACTTTGTTATCCTCAAAGTGGGCGAAGAAGGTGTATAGCTTGTCCGGGAGCAAGACGTCGGTGTCCACGACGTGTCTGGTTTTCTCTTTGTAATCCGTGATTGTCTGTAGGCCCTGCCACATATGTCTTGTGTCTGAGCAGTTGAATTGTGACTCCACTTTGTCTCTGTACTGATGTTTTGCCTGTTTGATTGCCTTATGGAGGGAATAACTACTGTACACTGACCATATTCCCAATCACTTTGCCATGGTTAAATGCGGTTGTTCACCCTTTCAGTTTTGAGCAAATGCTGCCATCTATCCACGGTTTTTGGTTTGAGTAGGTTTTAGTGGTTACAGTGGGAATAACATCCCCTATACACTTCCTGATGAACTCAGTTACTGTGTCCATGTATACGTCAATGTTATTCTCAAAATAATCTTCCGATTGGTCAGACCAGCCTCTGGTACTTTCTGTTTTTTTCGTTTCTGCCTACAAATTGCTGCGTGGCAATGTGTTGATGGAACTTCGGTAGCGTTTTCTTCAAATTTACTTTGATAAAATCACCAGCTACAATAAATGCGGCCTCAGGATATGTGCTTTCCAGTTTGCACAAAGTCCAGTGTAGTTCCTTGAGGGCCAACGTGGTATCGGCTTGAGGGGGAATATTATAGTCTGTTACTATAAGCGAAGAGAATTCTCTTGGGAGGTAATACGATCGGCATTTAATTGTTAGGTATTCTAGATCGGGTGAACAAAAGAACTTGAGTTTCTGTACGTTATCGCCATCACAACATGAGTAGTTAATCATGAAACATACACCACCTCATTTCTTCTTCCCAGGGAGAGTTCTTTATCCTGTCTGCACAATGTACTGAGAACCAAGCTGGCTGTATGGATGGGGACAGTATATTCAGAGATCAGAGAGAGCCATGATTCCGTTAAAACAGAGTATGTTACAGTCCCTGGTGTCTCTCTGGAAGGAGATCCTCGCCCTGAGCTCATCTACTTAATTGACCAGAGACTGAACGTTAGTGAGTGATATACTCGGAAGCCGGGGATGGTGTGCACGCCTATTGAGTCGAACTAGAAGTCCAATCCGAATACCTCTTCTCCGCCGGCAGTGTCTTGGAGCAGCCTCTGAGATAAGTTGCGGTACAAACCAAGGATTCCAATTCGGGAAAGTCGTATTCTTGGTCTTAATACTGGTGAGTTACTGCCGCTCTGATATCCAAAAGTTATTACCGTCTGTATGTAATAACACAAAAAAACATTCTGGGCTAATAATGTATGAAACAACACACAAAAATACAAACAAAGTTGTTTAGGCGCAAGAAGCAGAGCTGCCATGTCTGTCGGCGCCATCTTGTTGATTCAGGAATGGCTGAAGCATTGCAACATTTACCTGGAGCGAACTCTGCAAACACCACTGCTGGGTGATTTAAAAAGTATTAATCAATCGACCAGTAATTGAATAATCATTTTAGCTAAAATATTTATCTTTACTTTACAATATGTAAAATCTATGAGAATAGTGAAGTTCAGAACCTTTGTGAAACATCCCAGTATAGAAAAATATATGGAAAATACTAATCAAAACTGGATGTTGTTCAGAGATAGATGGGAGGGGTTGAGTGGAGCTGAAGGATCGGACCAAAAACAAACAAAAGATAACTATCGTAAACATACTTTTTTATGGATAACTGGAAACTGTTGCATGGATAAAATGATGGATAAAATGAAACTATGCAGAAAATTACATTGATGGAAGCCTAAAACCTTTTGCAATATTAAAGCTGATCTTGCCCCTAAAATTCTGTATACATATATGCTGTATATAAAAACGTATGCAATGGAGGTAGCACTATAGGTCCGGGGGTGTATCAGAAATAGTTTTTCTATTTTCACAGATGGAATTTTGAGTGCAATAGCTGGCGATGGCGCGAAAGGGCTGGGTTTTGATGGATAAAAAAGTTGTAGACGTTACGAGGGCTTGCCCACTCACAAGCCAATCAACTCATTACTTGGCTTAATAATGCATGCGTTCATTTCAAGTTCTGTAGGATATTGACGGTCGTTGTATTCTCATTATCTCCATTTTGGCTGGTGGCACGGAATATTATCCTCCTGATCCATTGTGGATTGAAACTACAGTTTAATAAATTGCATAGACCGCTACAGGGGCCAGTAACCAAAAGGTCGCCGGTATGAATCCCCAATCCGGCAAGGTGGACATTTTGCCTTTGAGTAAGGCAGTTAACCCCAAAGGACAACTGCTCCCTGGGGGCTGGTGATGTCAATTAAGGCAATTTACTTTTCTGATTCAGAGGGGTTGGATTAAACGTGGAAGACACATTTCGGTTGAATGCATTCATTTGTACAACTGACTAAGTATCCTTTTCCATAACCAGTAATAGCAACAGTAACAAAACAATTAATTCCAACATTTGCTCAATAGTCTGAGTTGGCAGTCAACATTGTTGTAGCCTAATCCCTAATTGGCTTCAAAAAGCCTTGTTATGTCTCTTGGGTTTATAACCACGTCTTATAACAATTCAATAATGATGAGACGGGAGACAGGAATTAGTTCAACCATTTACGAGTAATAGCAACAGTAAAAAAAAAATGTTTCCATTGTTTGCTCAATAGTCTGTTTGGAGTGTTGGCAGTCAACACTGTTGTAGCCTAATCCCTAATTGGCTTCAACAAGCCTTGATATGTCTCGTGGGTTTATAACCACGTCTTTATAACAATTGAATAATGATGTGACGGGAGACAGGAATTATTTCAACCATTTATATGAACGTACTCATCTCAACAAACATATTACCCAGGGGACGAAATCAGTTCTCAGAGGTCCAAGCATCTCTCTCTCGTAGGGTAAACCCCCCTGCAGTCGATGTCCGATGCCCTCGCGGGAATCGAATTAGCATAATAACAACATCCCTGTAAAAATCTGTCAGTTTAAAATAGAGATCTCTTTTTTGCATGGGCTCAATTCACTGCATCCGCCGATGTCGGGCCTTCCGCATCTGCGGTGAAAGGTGGCAGAGTTACCGCTGTGTTTGTCAGACCATAAGAAATCCCGAAAATCGGTCTTCTCACAAAAACGTCTGTAGCATCCGAATGGTTTGGACATGATGGTGTTCTCTGTATAGCTCTACTACCCCCACAAGCATCACAGAACTCATCTGAAGTCGGTACCAATGATCTGCCAAATTATCTCTGTAGAGTCCTAACTGTTTGGGCTACACACTAATATGACCCCTTTTCGGAGAGGTGAGACTCTCATAAACACTTACATGTTGGTTGTATTGCTCTAGGCCATCTCACAAGACTAGTCTGAAGGCAACCTGGGACCAGTTAAAAAACATATTTTTCTATAACTGTTTTCTATGTATGAATCTGTTCTTCAATGTGTTTCTACGGGCTAATAGCAGTAAGACCAAATCTAATGTTTCATAAAATCATTTTTTAACATATTCTTTTTATACCCAAATTCAAAATCAAATAAATGATCCTTGGTGTGACCAGGCTTAGACTCGAGGGGGATAACGGACTGTGGTGTCGACACAGGTGTAGGCATGTGAGTAGCCGGTGTCACAGTCTCGTCACACACTTGTGTGGGTGCGGCTGAGTCAGTTTCCTGAGAACGTGACTGTGAGCCCCTAGGTGACAACTGCTGGGTCAGGGTGTCACCCAGTAACAGTTATGTGCCACTCACGTCGGGTGGTTATGTCAGCTTGGCTTTACTCAACACGAACTGATCTGTGTGCCTTTTCCAGCTGATGTCCTCTGGACAGTGTAAGACACAGCACCAGTCTAGCAATGACTGTAGCAGGAGCTCACTTTGGTCCGTTGAGGTCGTTGACAGTATCTCCAAAATTGAAAGCTCTGTCCTATGCTCTCAGAACACTACATTTGACTTGACTCTCATGTTGACGTCTCCTTTGCATTTTGCGGTTAGAGTAGGTCGGAGCTTGTCCGTAGCTCTCTCTTCATGAGTAGCGATGAAGGCGAAGCCTTGGTGGTTGCGTGAGTTGTGTTCCTGTAGTATAGTAGGAAGCAGGAAGCGTTGGTGCATTGTCCCTTGATCCTGAGTCGCTTTTAAGATGTGTTTAATGGTCGGTACAAACCTCTCTGCCAGCCTTGTGGATGATGGATGATACGGGGCAAACCTGATGTGGTCTGATTCCTGATCAAACCTGTGCATTTGTTTCTTAGCGCTCTGAAGTAGGCCCAGTCAACAGGAGCATTTGTATGTCTATCTTGAGCCCAAGATATATTTCTCTTTCTAATTAATTCTGCCAAGTTATCTGAAAACCAAGGATTGTCCCTTCCACTGATTAAACATTTCTTCACAGGGGCATGCTTATCACAAATCGACACAAATGCCATATAAAAATAGTCCCAGGCAGTGTCAACATCGGGAATCAGACTTACTCTGTCAATATTATGGTACAGATCATGTAAGAACGCTTGCTCATCAAACTGTCTAAAATGTCTTTTAAAAATATAATGGGGGTTTGGTTTTGGTCATTTTTGTATATCTAACACAAGCAATTGCACTGTGACATCATTACAGAATATCCCAGTCGATGTGCATTTGTGAGGGGTATTCGTTAGAATAATGTCCAATAGCGTTGATTTGTTAGGTGCTCTGGGATTCGATCTTGTAGGCGCATTAATTAATTGAGTGAGATTCAGAGAGTCACACAGTTCTTTAAAAGAGTCCGATACAGATGTAAGCATGTCCCAATTCAAGTCTCATAAATAAATGAATTCAGAGTCATTTAGCTAGTGCAGGACATCAGAAAGAGAGTTAAGTATGTCTCCCAAAGCCGAGGGCGGTCTGTAGCAGCCGACTACAGTGATGTGGGTGTCCTTATATACACTCACTTTAAACGCAAGCAGTTAAATATGTTTGGCTTTGGTAATCACGAGAATTTCCGAGTTGTTAAACTCTGATTTCACATAAATTGCAACCCCCCTTCCTTTACTCATCCGATCCGTTCTAAAAACCGTGTACCCATCAATAGAAATCCATTTATTTGACACAGATTTCTTTAGCCAAGTTTCTGATAAAACCATTACGTCTGCATTTGTTGTTTTGGCCCATATTCTAATCATGTCTATTTTTGGAAATAGACTTCTGACATTAACATGCAAGAGGCCAAAACCTGCTCTATTTTTTAAATCATAGGGAGTCGGTAGAGATTGCATGGTATCTACCAGCTCAGGGTTTGGTCGCACATTACCAGAGATCATCAATAAAAGCATAACAATATATCTCAGTTGCCCAATGCGTGAGGACTTAGTGGATGGGAATTTACCAACACAAATTGGACATGCTCTAATATATTGCAGAAATGCCAAATTGACTGGCTCGTTGAACTCGGGATGGCCTAGCAGTGATAGTGGTTCCTCTCCATCGCGCGTTGGTGTTGAATTCAGCCTGTCCATTTGGTGATGGTAAATCCCTCATCAAATAAATTGGAAATGTACACTGTCCATTTGCTATATAAAATGTGCAATGCCAATATATTATACCGCCATCAAGTCAGCCATCAGTCAATTAATATCATACTAACACCACACTTATACATACTGACACCATACTGACTCACTGTGTCCAACTCTTTTAGAAGCCAACTATCACATATTTCAGAGCCGGCCCATAATTCATAGCGCCTTCTGTTAAAACCATAAAAAATCTTACATTCGAGCTGTGGGTCCAGTTCTGACATTATGTGTTGGCCTAGCTGAGGCGACCCCGAATCCCGAGTTTCGGGTCGATAGGTCATTCAGAGCCCGAGCAGAGAACCTTATTTAGTGCTGAAAATTCACTTTCGGGGGTTGCTACGGGGTCCATGAACGAGCTATCGGCCAGAAACGTGTACTACCGCCTTCAACTCTAGAACAGGTTTATAGCGTTTCAGAGCTCTAGGTCTGACGGTCCTTTGATGGTTTGAATGCCGGAATCTATTGAATGTTCTGTATGTCTGTAAGCCCCACACTGTGTCACTCCATCCTGGCTGTGTGTGTGTGTGAGAGAGTTTTTTCTTGGACATCTGATGAAAGAACTGCAGGGAACCTTCATAGTAGCCTGATGGATTGTCATTGAAGACAATCATAATCCACATAGGCATCAGGTTGAAGTTAGGGGAGCAGGCAATGTATTCCTATAGGGAGAGATGTCAAAGTAAACTGTTAGAAGAAAACACCATGTTTTCACTGTTAAGGATTAATTCCACATGGTGAAGGTTAAGCTTGCACAGATCCGGAAGACCTGCGGTTGAATTGTCGTTCTAGCCTTAACGGTTCTGTCACTGTCACCCAAAAGCACCTCAAATTTAGGTCAGGATTCATTTTGCGCCAACTTTTTTGCGCGCTCGCTGCGGTCAGACCGAGCGAGCTACAGTCAAGTGGGGCATCTCCTTGAACTCGGCACAGCCTAGATACTATGTTGATGCCTTTTGTTTCCCTTTCTATGATGATTTAAGCCTGCACATTTTAGGAATTCAGCCCTATTTGATGGTGAAGTTCATACTTCCCCTTTAGGACATGAAGGGGACCATTCAATCTTTTCATGTTGATATCTGTAGAGGTGCAGGTGACCCTGAACACGTGGCAAAATGGATTTTGAAAATTGCCTGCACAGAAGCAGAGTTAGAGCATAACCTGTAAACAAATGTTATCCTTAGGGAGAAACTCAGATGTGTCAGACTACATGAACTGGCGCACGCAGCTAGAATAACTCTGTGGCTTACCCACCCAAACCTCCCCCCAATGAGCCCATCGACAACGGCGTGTCTCTGTGTGACCCAGAGGCCGCAATATGTCCAAAGCATCATTAAATCACTACCAGTCAGGCTTCATTCCGGGCCTACTATTTGCACGCTCGCTGCGGTCAGACTGAGCGAGCTACGGTCAAATGGGGCATCTCCTTGAACTCTGCACGGCCTAGAGACTATGGTGATGCCATTTATCACATAATTCAGAGATGGTTTTTTGATGGTGCGAACGCAGGTAACTATTGCAGGCTCTGTGCATCTGTAAGCCACACACTGTGTCACTCCATATTGACTGTGTGTGTGTGTGTGTGTGAGTACAGAAAATCCCAGAAATCACGTAGAATGGAAGGTATTCAACATTATTGGGACATTGATCTGGTGGGGGAGGGGATTAGCTTCATGAAATAGGCCTAGTAGCAAAAGAAAGTCCTAATAGGGTCTATTTCACTGTGCTGTGGTCACGCCTCCAAAGTGCTTTCTTTGATGTTTCCACCCATAGGCAAATCATCAGTTTTACACGTGCAGAGCATGTTGGGAATGTGAGTTAATTACACTGCTGGTTGTCCAGGCTGTGGCTGCGGTGGTTTGCTCTGTGTTATTAGAGAACCACTTATCTCTGGGAAGCACCTTGAATTAGTGGCTGGGGTTGTGTTTGACTTCGCCCCAGTTCTACCAACCATAACTCATCCTCTATGGAGAATGACCTTTTATCACCTAGGCCTAGTTCACAGTTGTCGGGCAGCTCAATGCGATCCATTTCTTTCTTCCTCCAGGTACTTTCTCCATTTGTTTTTATTTTGACAGAATAATTGCCCTTGTGTCATAAACAATTATCATACAATAATTTGTAATGTTGATTGAATGCCAGTGTGCAACAGTTGTACAGACCAATACATACTTTACTTTATCTTAGTATGAATCAGAGGTGAATAACGCAGAGAAATACTGTATATGAATGTAAGGAGACACTTTGGACAGAATTCTAACTCTAACTAAATTCTATGCAATAGTTAGGCCTATACAGTACTCCTCCATGATCAAACAAAACAGCAGCTATTTAAAGAGACTTGTAGACTTTATGCACACTCTCTGCATTCTGTATTCAGAATATGACGTCTGTGCACAGGGCAGAAGTTTGTAAACAAAGACAATCTGTCAACAGTCAAAGGAGATTCAAGTGAATTCCAGCCATGGTTAGGATGACTGATTCAGTAGACAGACCATGCCAGTGAAATTAGACCAGGAGCGATGGCCTCAGTAGGTTGCACCTGGGGAACTACCTTGTGCGTCATGTTGTGTTACATTTTCTATTAGTGATGAGAAGTTATTTTAACTGACTTTGACCTTTTCGACTCATTCAGTCCCCCCCAAAAATATTTTGACAAATTTTATTAATTTGAGTCAGTGATGCCCAGAGAATGACCATCTACCGGCGAATGGTGAACTGAAAACCTGAAAGAGTCATGGTTCTACAAGCCTCTCCTTCGCATGTCGTTCACCACGGGAGGCTTATTGGAACTGTCATTTGTGACTGAAAATGTAAAGTTTTGACTGCTAGGCATACAAATGAGATGATTTATTGATACATTTGAAACAAGGTCTAGTTGTGGCCACAACCTGACAATATCGTTCGCGAACTGCATCCCCCCCAAACGATTTGTTCTTACGTTTAAGTTTTTTGAGAAGAGGCTGTGCAAGTTTGGTTCTACAAAACCTTTTCCATCATAACATTGAATAACCAATTAGTCGTATTCATTCTTGCACCACGCAATCAATTATCAGTTATAAACAGGTATTTTTCTTCTCCATTTTCTTGCACACATATAACAGACAGTTTTTGGTCGGACCATGTCTCTGGAGCCGCTGAGCGTGTATCAATCCTGCTGTAGGACAAATTGTGGCAGCAGGTCAAACAAACTACTTAAATGAACGAATCACTCAGAAAAACAAATGATCAGTCATAGAAAAAGAAGGAATCGTTGGCAAACTGCACATCACTAGTGACAATCACACCCATTTCGGGAACTATGTCAGTTTTATCAATGTTTTAAACACTTTCCTCTTTTGTTCATTCCGGATCTTTCATTGCGTTCATTCTTTCATCCATGGGCTACAGAAAAGCATTTTAGCCAAGTGGACTTCAGAAAAACCTTTTGGCCTCTGCTCTTATTGACAACCTCAACTTTTATTGATCTATGTCCAGAGCAACACTAACTGTCACTCAAACCAATTTATCATATTTTGTGTCATACTTCAGACACCAGCACCTGCTCACCAAATGTGTCTCTGTGTTAGGACATACTCAAGTCACTATTACTCAGTTCGCACAATTTCTATCCCTCTCGTGGTCTTGACCACCAGTTTCGCCACTTCCCACTGGACACATACTGGTTGAATCAATGCTGTTTCCACGTCATTTCAATGAAACGCCGAAAAGACGTTGAATTGACGTCTGTGCCCAGTGGGTTGTGACTTTCGCTTAAAAAAAAAGCCTGGACTGATGATTGAGCCTCTAATCGTATTTCACCTTTGGCTCTGAGTCTCATTTCACGTGTCTGTGTAGTCCTCCTCGGGTGTTTTAAGCTTGGTGCTCTAGTGTTCTCGCCCTACAGATCAAGCTAATCAATGTCTTTAAACAAGCTATACATAGAGAAGCAGTTAAAGGCATGTTTTGGGGATCAACTCATGGATATCATTTGTATTTATTTCATATAGCGCTTTTCATTACAAGTCGAATCTCAAATTCACTGTGAAAACAAAATAAACAAACTATTTAACCAAACAAATGTATGAATCTGGTAGTTCTTTGGGAATGGTCTTTCAAAGCTTTAGATGACAGACAGTTCAGAAAAGGCAGTATCTCGAGAGGAGGGAGCATAGATGGTACAGCCAGGCAGGGAGGTAGAGAAATCTGACAGACAATTCACGGGGCTCTTCATCGGGAACTTTGTCGTCTTCAACAGTCACAGCTCCTCCTCTGTAGGTAGGCTGGATCGTCCACTACTGAAATGTAGCACCCACATGGGTGATGCTTTAGCGACTGTAAAAGCACCAGTAAGACCACCACACCTCAGCAGTGGTCCAGAAAAGCCCTCTACAAAGCAAGCATCTGTATCACACCGAAGTCCATTTCCTTCTCGGAACTGGGCAGGTGGCCGTAAAGCCGATGCTGTCGATCTGGTGTTGCTGCATCATTCAAATCATATTAGCAAGCTAACCAGATTATGTTTAAAAAGTGGTTGTGGGTTGTTGAAGCAGAGTTTGTTACATGATCAATAAGAAGACATTGCCATTAGAACAGTGAATAAATTGATTCAGTTCTCAAATACTGAAAGTAGCTTAGCCTATATGTTGCATCTGATGATGAAAAGAAATGGGAGTGAACAGACAATTAAAGGAGTAGTATAGAGGGGCCATTATTTATCAGGGGCCATTATTTATCAGGGGCCATTATTTATCTTTGTGGTTTGTGGTCACATGATCCTAGGCTTCCCCTTGATTGGTCTGTCTGTCTCAGAGCTTTCTTCCTACAATAAGGTACTACACCATTGAGACTTCAACCATTGAGGCCAGAAGAGGATGGAGAAAGGACAGAAAAGAACATTGGAGAAGATGGGAGGAGAACAAAGAATCGACAGAGTTAGTGAGACGAGAATAGGGTAGTGAGGGGCTGGAGGTGAAAGGGAGTTTGTTTCATAATTTAGGGATGCAGTGATTGTGTGTAAGGGATATGACATGGCCAGAATTCGAGCACTAGCTTTGAAGCTCTGTGTGGGTATTGCTCCATTCCTGAGACAGCACAGTGTTTATTTAACTGGAGTGTCTATCTGTCATTACCGCAGAGTCGTCGTCCTTTAAGAGCAGATGTTACAGTAACTAATGAAAAGCTAGGCTCTCTTTATAAGGTTAAAGTTGACCCCACCTCCTTTCCTTCCCCCTTTACCCATCGCTCCTGCCAAACCAAACCCTCCTCAGAGCACAAAGGGTCAACTTTAATCTGCTGAGAGGGGTGTGTGGGTGTGTGTGTGTGTGCCTGTGTGTGTGTGCCTGTGTGTGTGTGTGTGTGTGTGTGCTGTCTCTTATACACATCTAGATGTGTATAAGAGACAGGTGTGTGTGTGTGTGTGTGTGTGTGTGTGTGTGTGTGTGTGTGTGTGTGTGTGTGTGTGTGTGTGTGTGTGTGTGTCTGTGTGTGTGCGAGGACAGGTCTCAGCTGTACCACTCATTTTTAATCACCTTGACCTGCTCCTTGGGCTTCTTAGAAAAAAGTGCTGACACATCATAACTTACGCATAGCCGCAGGAAGTAGGGGTGCTGAGGGTGCTGCAGTACCCCCTGAAAAAGATGAATATGAATGAATAAAAAAAGTATTGCACTGGGCCTTTAATAGTGCTGTTTTAGCATATGTAGCACGGGCAAACATATTTTTTCAGCACTCCCCTTGAAAATACAATAAATTCACTTTTTTTTTAAACGCAGCCCCCCCACCCCCAAACTACTTCCCACGGCTATGAACTTATGGCTCCCTCTCTGAAGGGATTCATTTAAATTTTTCCCCCCCCGTAAGTGTCCAAATGGCAAACTGACAATTAAGCTGTTATTTTCTCTCTGCCTCCACACACGCTGCCATACAGAGGTAGGATCTTAATATGACCCATTTCATCGCAGGAAGATAATAATCCTGCAGCAGGAGGATTTTAATGAATATTTAAGATGTGTAAACGTCGTCAGGGGGCAGCTGGAAGCAGTGTTTGTAGGCTATACAGTGCAGTGCCCTACATGGGGGGCTATAGTTTGTGGAAGGCTCTGAAAACCAACCAAACTCACACCATCAAGTATTCTCACGGCTTGCTAGAGCATTGTGAACTGCCTTATGCAGTGGTCTGAGGAGCACACTTCGGTTCCGAGCATCACGAGTTTGCGCCGAGTGCTGGGCATTCGTTTTGACAGTTTGTATGAATGGAAACTAATGTTGGTTTAGCCTACTGTTATTATTTTACCAATACAGAGGCTGCTTCCTACCTGCTACCAAAGGCAGGTAGTAACCTTAGTAGGTTACTGCCATTTGGGACGGGATTCGAAGGCAGTATCACATGGGGTGGTAGGTAGACTAGTGGTTAGAGTGTTTGGCCAGTAACCGAAAGGTTGCTAGATTGAATCCCTGAGCTGACAAGGTAAAAATCTGTAATTCTGCCCCTGAACAAGGCAGTTAACCTACTGTTCCTAGGCTGACATTGTAAGTGACAATTTGTTCTTAACTGACTTGCCTAGTTAAAAAAATATATCCCCCCAAGCGCAAGACGTTTGTGGCCACTGTAGCAGTGTGAGGAATTAGTGCTATCTATTCAGTGTACAATGATCCCAAAATGTAAATATCTGACACAAGTAACAGAAATGATCTCCTCAGTACCTGTTAGTGAATGAAGTTGACACCGACCAGAATAATTATCCTCAGGTATAGGGTCCTCCTCTGGCGTAATTTCGCTCGGTCTGCTGCTCCATCGTTGTGGACCGGTAAAGATTGATATCATACAGGCTACGATTTTTTTAGACAGCTAAATAAACGATTTTACTGACCGTTTAAGAATGATTAATAGCCGGAATAGTGCTGTGAATAGTACTGTGTCAGTTTAAATTGCATTTGAGCTGCTGTATTTTCTAATGAGTAGGCTTGCATTGTGATGCAGTCATACAACAATTACACCTGTGCATATTATGAAATGACACCGATGTTTTTTTATCTCCCGATGTTCAAGATAACGTGGCTTTATATTAGTTGCTAACTAAAATTGAAAGGTGATACGATGCAATCTAACTAGAACAGAAGGCCTAGGCTACTTCATCCTAATGTAAGCTAGATGCATTGGATACAAATACTGGCATGTGATAAATATAATTACACAAATGCATATCAAAGAGGAATATATATTTAATGAAATGAATAAGGCATTGTAATATTATTGATGCATTTGTCGCTCCTTGCAGGGGATTAGACAGATGAACTGCAGTCAGCAGATGCCCGAGCCTCAAAACCAGCATCATGTGGAGACGTCAGCACTTCTAATTTTGGGTACATTTTAACATTTTGATTGGTTTTCCTGTATCTGTGCATGAGTCCTTAAAAACACAGTCCATTATACAAAATAAGTCATTCCCAAGTGAGGGATATCTTAAGTAGAATAACAAACTCGTTCAGTATATGATGGTACATTTTATTATGAGAGCCACAGTTTTTTTATACACTGGACAGGAGTGTACAGGTTTTTGTTCCAGCCCTTCACCAAGACCTAATTCAACTAATTGTGGTCTAAATTGAAGAATTAAACACAGCGCAATCCCCTGGAACAGAAATCCGGCCTGTATTTTAGAATGAGCTTCATAAAAGTTCATAAATTACAATGTTCTGATAAATCTGCATGATAAACAATAACATGGGTGAATCTATTTTTATCTAACATTGATGTTGGACACTTCTTAATAATAGGATTTTGTGATTAACACACCAGGTGTGCTATTTCTATGCTTTCTGTTCTTTAAATTGTTTTTGCGTATTTTACTTTCGGTTTCATCAGAAGATGTTAAAATGTCTTGCCTCCAAACAAGCCGGGCAGGTCTGTTTTCTCCTGCCAAGTCATTGCAATGAAATGAAATGTGAACAGGTGCCCACTTTAGTCCCTGAAACCAAATGGGGAAAAACTACTTGCTCTGTATTTAGCTGGTTAGCAAGTTCACCCATTCATGATTTATAAACTGTCCGGGTCTTCACAATTGACACATTGCTGAATTTACGATTAAATAGTTTAGTTGTTCATCTCTAAACAGCAAATAAGCAGGATGAGATCGCCTGCTTCCTAGCTTGGCAATGGGTTGATAAACCCCAGTTACTCAACATTTGAATTCACAATTCATATGAAAGTAATTAGTTGAACATTTTAACATCATTTGGTGTATAAATAAACTTAATACTTACAATTAGCGAATTTATTCCTTATTCTTCTGGAAAATGTTATCCAAAGCTGGGACTTCTATCTGCCATACATTTTCTCGATGCACCGTAAAGTTTTATAGGAAGCCTCCCTGGTAAAGGATACATGGGATTGGGACATGCCAATGTTGATGCTCTGCCTAGAAATTGTGCCTCAAAAGGCAGCATCCTTATTTTCACCAGCTGATGTCTTGTTATATCAGCATGTTAAATGTGCAACCAGAGGGAAAAGAACTCTGGACCACCTATACTCCACACACATAGATGCATACAAAGCTCTCCCTCGTCCTCCATTTGGCAAATCTGACCATAATCCCATCCATCTGATTCCTGCTTACATGCAAAAATTTAAGCAGGAAGCACCAATGACTAGATCAATAAAAAAGTGGTCAGATGAAGCAGATGCTAAGCTACAGGACTGTTTTGCTAGCACAGACTGGAATATGTTCCGGGATTCCTCCAATGGCATTGAGGAGTACACCACATCTGTCAATGGCTTCATAAATAAGTGTATCGATGAAGTCGTCCCCATAGTGAACATATGTACATACCCCAACCAGAAGCCATGGATTACAGGCAGCATCCACACTGACCTAAAGACTAGAGCTGCCGCTTTCAAGGAGCGGGACTCTAACCCGGAAGCTTATACGAAATCCCGCTACGCCCCCCGACGAACCATCAAACAGGCAAAGCGTCAATACAGGACTAAGATTGAGTCGTACTACACCGGCTCTGACGCTTGTCGGATGTGGCAGGGCCTGCAAACCATTACAGACTACAAAGGGAAGCACAGCCGAGAGCTGCCCAGTAACACGAGCCTACCGGACGAGCTAAACTACTTCTCTCTGACCAACTAGCAAGTGTCTTCAATGACATTTTCAACCTCTCCCTGTCCGAGTCTGTAATACCAACATGATTTAAAAGAACACTAAGGTGACCTACCTAAATGACTACTGAACCGTAGCACTCACGTCTGTAGCCATGAAGTGCTTTGAAAGGCTGGTCATGGCTCACATCAACATCATCATCCCAGAAACCCTAGACCCACTCCTATTTGCATACCGCCCCAACAGATCCACAGATGATGCAGTGTCTATTGCACTCCACACTGCCCTTTCTCAACTCGATAAAACAAACACCTATGATGACTCCCGGGTGGCGCAGTGGTCTAAGGCACTAGCTGTGCCACCAAAGACTCTGGGTTCAGCAGCCGGCCCCGACCGGGAGGTCCATGGGGCGACGCACAATTAGCGTAGCGTCGTCCGGGTTAGGGAGGGTTTGGCCGGTAGGGATATCCTTGTCTCATCGCGCAATGTGTCGGTGTTTCCTCCGACACATTGGTGCGGCTGGCTTCCGGGTTGGATGCGCGCTGTGTTAAGAAGCAGTGCGGCTTGGGTTGTGTTTCGGAGGACGCATGGCTCTCGACCTTTGTCTCTCCCGAGCCCGTACGGGAGTTGTAGCGATGAGACAAGACAGTAACTACTAAAAATTAAATACCATGAAATTGGGGATAAAAAAAAGGAATACCTATGTGAGAATGCTATTCATTGACTACAGCTCAGCGTTCAACACTATAGTGCCCTCAAAGCTCATCAATAAGCTAAGGACTCTGGGACTAAACTCCTTCCTCTGCAACTGGATCCTGGACTTCCTGACGTGCCGCCCCCAGGTGGTAAGGGTAGGTAACAACACATCTGCCACGCTGATCCTCAACACAGGGGCCCCTCAGGGGTGCGTGCTCAGCCCCCTCCTATACTCTCTGTTCACTCATGACTGCATGGCCAGGCACGACTCCAACACCATCATTAAATTTGCCGATGACACAACAGCCTGATCACCGACAACAACGAGACAGCCTATAGGGCTGTGGTGCCAGGACAACAAACTTTCCCTCAACGTGATCAAGACAAAGGAGATGATTGTGGACTACAGGAAATAGAGGACTGAGCACGCCCCCATTCTCATCGACAGGGCTGCAGTGGAGCAGGTTGAGAGCTTCAAGTTCCTTGGTGTCCACATCACCAACAAACTAACATGATCCAAGCACACCATGACAGTCATGAAGCGGGCACTGCAAAACCTATTCCCCCTCAGGAGACCGAAAATATTTGGCATGGGTCCTCAGATCCTCAAAAGGGTCTACAGCTGCACCATCGAGAGCATCCTGACTGGTTGCATCACTGCCTGGTATGGCAACTGTTCGGCCTCCGACCGCAAGGCACTAGAGGGTAGTGCTAACGGCCCAGTACATCACTGGGGCCAAGCTTCCTGCCATACAGGACCTCTATACCAGGCGGTGTCAGAGGAAGGCCCTAAATATTGTCAAAGACTCCAGACACCCTAGTCATAGACTGTTCTATCTGCTACCACACGGCAAGCAGTACCGAAGCGCCAAGTCTAGGTCCTAGAGGCTTCTAAACAGCTTCTACCCCCAAGCCATAAGACTCTTGAACATCTAGTCAAATGGCTACCCAGACTATTCGCATTGCCCCCCCCCCACCTTTTACACTGCTGCCACTCTCTGTTTTATCTGTTATTCTTTTCGTATTTTTTGAAACTGCACTGTTGGTTAGGGGCTCGTAAGTAAGCGTTTCACTGTAAGGTCTCCACTTGTTGTATTCGGCGCATGTTACTAATACAATTTGATTTGATTATATTATACCATCAATACGCACTAAATTCACCTGCACTGCTGAACTCATTTGCAACAATTATCCTCATTAGCGTAACCTAAAAGATGCTTGCAACCAAAATCTTTCAAGATATGTTTGGTATTGTCATCGCAACAACTTAGTCATTTTTGAATAGACAAAGTGAAATGTATCTATTTGACAATAGAAAGACATTTCCTCGTTTGCAATGGCAAATCTACTGTGGCAATTTACCCAACAATTCGTATGAATGGAAACTAATTATTGGTGTAGCATAGTGACTGTTATTGTTTTTTTTGTTTCCTTGCCTGCTGCCCTACTGCCATGCTATATGGTTGTCTTAGGTCTATCTTCATGTAGTGTTGTGTTGTCTCTCTTGTCGTGATGTGTGTTTTGTCTATATATTATAATTTAATTTATTTTTACTTTTAATCCCAGCACCTTTCCCCACAGGAGGCCTTTTGACTTTTGGTAGGCCGTTATTGTAAATAAGAACGTGTTCTTTAACTGACCTAGTTAAATTAAGGTTAAAAAAAAAAGATATATATATATACAGTGGGGAGAACAAGTATTTGATACACTGCCGATTTTGCAGGTTTTCCTACTTACAAAGCACGTAGAGGTCTGTCATTTTTATCATAGGTACACTTCTACTGTGAGAGTCAAAATCTAAAACAAAAATCCAGAAAATCACATTGTATGATTTTTAAGTAATTAATTTGCATTTTATTGCATGACATAAGTATTTGATACATCAGAAAAGCAGAACTTAATATTTGTACAGAAACCTTTGTTTGCAATTACAGAGATCATACGTTTCCTGTAGTTCTTGACCAGGTTTGCACACACCTGCAGCAGGGATTTTGGCCACTCCTCCATACAGACCTTCTCCAGATCTTTCAGGTTTCGGGGCGTTCGCGCATAGGACTTTCAGCTCCTCCAAGATTCTATTGGTTCAGGTCTGGAGACTGGCTAGGCCACTCCAGACCTTGAGATGCTTCTTACGGAGGCTCCTTAGTTGCCCTGGCTGTCTGTTTCGAGTCGTTGTCATGCTGGAAGACCCAGCCACGACCATCTTCAATGCTCTTACTGAGGGAAGGAGGTTGTTGGCCAAGATCTCGCGATACATGGCCCCATCCATCTCCCTCAATACGGTAGAGTTCCTGTCCCCTTTGCAGAAAAGCATCCCCAAGAATGATGTTTCCACCTCCATGCTTCACGGTTGGATGTTGTTCTTGGGTTGTACTCATCCTTCTTCTTCCTCAAACACGGCGAGTGAGTTTAGACCAAAAAGCTCTATTTTTTCTCATCAGACCACATGACCTTCTCCATTCTCCTCTGATCATCCAGATGGTCATTGGCAAACTTCAGACGGGCCTGACATCGCTGGCTTGAGCATGACCTTGCGTGCGCTGCGATTAATCCTCGCGTAGTGTGTTACTAATGGTTTTCTTTGAGATGTGGTCCCAGCTCTCTTCCGGTCATTGACCAGGTCCTGCCGTGTAGTTCTGGCTGATCCCTCACCTTCCTCATGATCATTGATGCCCACGATGAGATCTTGCATGGACCCAGGCCCAGGGTGATGACCGTCATCTTGAACTCTTCATTTTCTAATAATTGCGCAACATGTGCCTTCTCACCAAGCTGCTTGCCTATTGTCCTGAGCCATCCAGCCTTGTGTAGGTTACAATTTTATCCCTGATGTCCTTCACACTCTCTGGTCTTGCATTGTGAGAGGTTGGAGTCTGTTTGATTGAGTAGTGGTGGACAGGTCTTTATACAGGTAACGAGTTCAAACATTGCAGTTAATCAGGTAATGAGTGGAGAACAGGAGTTCTTAAAGAAACTAAAGTCTGTGAGAGCCGGAATTCTTACTGGTTGGTAGGTGATCAAATACTTATGTCATGCAATAAAATGCAAATTAATTACTTAAAAATCATACAATGTGATTTTCTGGATTTTTGTTTTAGATTCCGTCTCTCACAGTTAAAGTGTACCTATGATAAAAATTACAGACCTCTACATGCTTTGTAAGTAGGAAAACCTGCAAAATCGGCAGTGTATCAAATACTTGTTCTCCCCACTGTATATGTTATCCAAAAGTGCCTGGTACTACCATTTCTTATCAAGATCAGGTGTCAAATAAACCTGGACTGTTCAAATTGTCCATGTATAACTACATCAAGTCAATCTGGGGATTGAGTTATTTGTGTCAGAAGGGTGTGGAGTGGAAAGGAGCCCACAGAGACATGGTTAGCCTATATGTGCACACTGTAGGCAGTGGCTCTAACTGCTACACGACCCCAGGCCAATAGTGAACTTTGAGTTGATTCGTAACCTTAGGATACACTAGACACTTGTATGTAGGTCGTAGGCTAGTGGAGACCAGTATCTATCTTGTGTTATTGAGCTATATAAAATTACAGTTGTGGATGTGTATGGCTGCATTTCAAATACATTTTTGTACATTTGAATGATGCTGTTATAGGAACTAGGCCTAGCGTTTGAGCGATAGAGAACATAGTTTTGATAGTAAGCACTGATACCAATGAGTCGACTGCCCCGCATGGAGAGAAAGAGAACTGCTCATTTTCAGCCACTCACGAGGCTCATTTGAATTCCCTGAAAATTCTTGGTGACAAAAGCGTGATCAGGTTATGATCCATCATTGGTATTTTGGCAGGCAAGACTTCTAACTCACGTCTCACTTCACGTGGAAGCTGTAATCATACTTTTTGGCATGACGTCCATAATCAAGTAAAAGTTTCCCTGGCTTTGTAGAGGAAAAAAGTAATTCCATTATGTTTCTAACTCATCAATGGTTTCTGTAATGGGATAATTGAAGAGATGTTGCAGGTAGTGGATTCTGAGATCAGCTTGTAATCCTCAGATCTTAATCTTTGTGATTGAGGATGAATCCTTGTCTTGCAAAAACTGCAATGATTTAGCCTAGCCTATGTCTTTTGTATCACACAATTCTAATTGAGTTAGCCTATGTCAAACTACAAACTCCACTTTGTTGTTGGTCAGGGAGGCCAACTCCCTCACCTCATGGATATCCCCTGTGATTTTAACACACACACACAGACACACACACACACACACAGTTTGTGTTAGTCCTGTGTAACTGACCTTTTACCTCACACACTTAGATGGAATCTGAATCTTTATGGCCCCGACTAACAGAAATTCTTACCCCCAAGCCTTCCCTCTCTCTACATGGACAGTGGTCCCAGGACGAAGTGAAGCGTGTGGTAAAAATAGTTGAACTCCACACAGAAAAAACCTAGCAGAAATGCTGACGAGTAGAGGATTTTGTAATGAGAGCCATTATTAGGCCTAGTATTAGTTTACAACATTTGTGGGCATGTTCACAGACCAAGATTAAACCTATTTGACCAAAGAGAATGTTGAATGGAAACTCTCAATTGGTCTATGAGTAGTATAAGTAAGTTTACAATGAAAAAATAAGCAGTGCATTGGGCTTGCAGTCTACGTAGTATGCAAGTATAGAAATTGGGATGTAGCCTGTAGTATCATCTAAAAGTAAAGGAGTCATGTGTAGTATCGCGCTACATTAGCCAAGACAGACACATACCAAAAGGCCTCTCTGGGTCTTCTTCTCATACGACAAACGACCGTGGTCTGGAGTTGTACAAAATCACTTATGTGACTATCCGAAGTCTCACTGAAAAGACATAAACTATGTGGCAATGCATGCATGTGTAAAGGCGCCTGAAAGGAAAAATCCACAAAACAAACTATATTTTGGTATTTTTTCATTAGTCCACTGTTGATACTGTACTGTCCCAACATGTTTTCCATGTCAGCAGTCACGTTTTCAAGATATTGGACTTTCAAGAAGCAAAGTGTTACATGCCACATCACCATGATTATGATGCATTTTGCATCATCATGATGATGTGACAAGTGACAATTTGCTTCTTGAAAGTCCAATATCTTGAAAATGTGACTGCTGACATGCAAAACATTCCATCCCCAACAGTGCAGAGTTAAAAAGTAAGACAAATATTTGCTCTCGACCCACTCTACTACAACCCAGTCGATGTGAATGGGGGCGTGTTCGGCCCTCCGTTTCCTGAAGTCCACGATAAGCTCCTTTGTCTTGCCCAAATTGAGGGAGAGGTTGTTTTCCTGGCAAAACACTGCGAGATCTCTGACCTCCCTATAGGCTGTCTCATCGTCTACGGTGATCAGTCGTGTAGTCGGCAATCTTAATGATGGTGTCGGAGTCGTGCGAGGCCAGGCAGTTGTGGGTGGACAGGGAGTACAGGAGCGAACTGAGCATACACCTCTGAAGGACCCCACGTTGAGGGTCAACGTGGCGGATGTGTTGTTGCCTACCCTCCCACCTGGGGGTGGTTTGTCTGGAAATCCAGGATCAAGTTGCAGAGGGAGGTGTTTAGTCCCCAGGGTTCTTAGCTTAATGATGAGCTTGGAGGGCATTATAATGTTGAATGCTGAGCTGTAGTCCATGAACAGCATTCTCACGCAGGTGTTCCTTTTGTCCAGGTGTGAAAGTACAGTGTGGACTGCGATTGAGATTGTGTCATAATATATATATAGATATACATACACAGTTGAAGTCGGAAGTTTTCATACACTTAGGTTGGAGTCAATAAAACTCATTTTTCAACCACTCCACAAATTTCTTGTTAACAAACTCTAGTTTTGGCAAGTCGGTTAGGACATCTACTTTGTGCATGACACAAGTCATTTTCCAACAATTGTTTACAGACAGATTATTTCACTTACAATTCACTGCATCACAATTCCATTTGATCACAAGTTTACACACACTAAGTTGACTGTGCCTTTAAACAGCTTGGAAAAGTCTGGAAAATTATGTCATGGCTTTAGAAGCTTCTGATAGGCTAATTGACATAATTTGAGTCAATTGGAGGTGTACTTGTGGATGTATTTCAAGGCCTACCTTCAAACGCAGTGCCTCTTTGCTTGACATCATGGGAAAATTGAATTAAAATCAGCCAAGACCTCAGAAAAAAGATTGTAGACCTCCACAAGTCTGGTTCATCCTTGGGAGCAATTTCCAAATGCTTGAAGGTACCACGTTCATCTGTACAAACAATAGTACGCAAGTATAAACACCATGGGACCACGCAGCCGTTATACCGCTCAGGAAGGAGAAATGTTCTGTCTCCTAGAGATGAATGTACTTTTGTGCAAAAAGTGCAAATCAATCCCAGAACAACAGCAAAGGACCTTGTGAAGATGCTGGAGGAAACAGGTACAAAGTATCTATATCCACAGAAAAACGAGTCCTACAGTTGAAGTCGGAAGTTTACATACACTTAGGTTGGAGTCATTAAAACTCGTTTTTCAACCACTCCACAAATTTTTGGTTTACAAACTATGGTTTTGGCAAGTCGTTAGGACACAAGTAATTTTTCAAAAAAAATTTACAGACAGATTATTTCACTTATAATTCACTCTATCACAATTTCAAAGGGTCAGAAGATTACATACACAAAGTTGACTGTGCCTTTAAACAGCTTGGAAAATTCCAGAAAATTATGTCATGCCTTTAGAAGCTTCTGATAGGCTAAATGACATCATTTGAGACTCCGGTTTGCGACTGCACATAGGGACAATACATTTTGGAGAAATGTCCTCTGGTCTGATGAAACAAAAATAGAACTGTTTTGCCATAATGACTATCATTATGTTTGGAGGAAAAAGTGGGATGCTTGCAAGCTGAAGAACACCATCCCAACCGTGAAGCATGGGGGTGGCAGCATCGTGTTGTGGGGGTGTTTGCTGCAGGAGGGACTGGTGAACTTCCCAAAATAGATGGTGTCATGAGGAATGAACCTTTTGTGGATATATTGAAGCAACATCTCAAGACATCAGTCCGTAAGTTAAAGCTTGGTCGCAAATGGATCTTCCAAATGGACAATGACCCCAAGCATACTTCCAAAGTTGTGGCAAAATGGCTTAAGGACAACAAAGTCAAGGCATTGGAGTGGCCATCACAAAGCCCAGACCTCAATCCTATAGAAAATGTGAGGGCAGAACTGAAAAAGCGTGTGCGAGCAAGGAGGCCTAAAAACAGGACTCAGTTATACCAGCTCTGTCAGGAGGAATGGGCCAGAATTCACCCAACTTATTGTGGGAAGCTTGTGGAAGGCTACCTGAAACGTTTGACCCAAGTTAAACAATTTAAAGGCAATGCTAACAAATACTAATTGAGTGTATTAAAACTTTGACCCACTGGAATGTGTGAAAGAAATAAATATTCTCTTAATATTATTCTGACATTTCACATTCTTACAATGAAGTGGTGATCCTAACTGACCTAAGACAGGGAATTTTACTAGGATTAAATGTCAGGAATTGTGAAAAACTGAGTTTAAATGTATTTGGCTAAAGTGTAAACTTCCGACTTCAACTGTATATCTTTCAACTATGCTGTGATGTTTAACGTAGAATTTCAATCTATCTAATCGAATAAAATCCACAGATTGCGAGTTGAAGATAAATACGTTTACTAAGAGTATTTTTTATATTAGTGTTGACTGACCCGGTCTCTCCAGATTTTTTTATTTTATTTATTTATTCCCTTTATTTAACCAGGTAGGCTAGTTGAGAACAAGTTCTCATGCACTGCGACCTGGCCAAGATAAAGCATAGCAGTGTGAACAGACAACACAGAGTTACACATGGAGTAACAATAAACAAGTCAATAACATGGTAGAAAGAAAAAAAAGAGAATCTATATACAATGTGTGCAAAAGGCATGAGGTAGGCAATCGAATAATTACAATTTAGCAGATTAACACTGGAGTGATAAATCATCAGATGATCATGTGCAAGAAGAGATACTGGTGTGCAAAAGAGCAGAAAGTAAATAAATAAAGCAGTATGGGGGGTGAGGTAGTAAATTGGGTGGGTAGTTTACAGATGGACTATGTAAAGCTGCAGCGATCGGTTAGCTGCTCGGATAGCAGATTTTTAAAGTTGTTGAGGGAGAATAAGTCTCAACTTCAGAGATTTTTGCAATTCGTTCCAGTCGCAGGCAGCAGAGAACTGGAAGGAAAGGCGTCCAAATGAGGTTAGCTTTAGGGATGATCAGTGAGATACACTGCTGGGGGGCGTGCTGCGGGTGGGTGTAGCCATCGTGACCAGTGAACTGAGATAAGGCGGCACTTTACTAGCCTCTAACGAGCCCTACCCCGGGTCCGGGAGCACCCCACCCCCCCACACACTGATTAGCATACCAGCTAGCTTCACAAGTAGAAGTAGCATCTAAATATCATAATCACAAGTCCAAGACCAAGATGAAAGATACAGATCTTGTGAATAAAGCCACCATTTCAGATTTTTAAAATGTTTTACAGGGAAGAAAAATATGTAACATTAGATAAACACGTTAGCAAAATACAACTATTCTAACTCCATCAGTTTCTTACTCCTTCAGGTGCTATCACAATTCGGCTCAACTAAGATTTGATATCACTAACAGAAAAAACTCTTCAGATGACAGTCTGATAACATATCATGTATAGGAAGTGTTTTTTGAAATAAAGTGCATATTTCAGGTAAATACAAGTTTACAATTGCACCCAATCAAAATCGATAGAATTACTAGATAGAGCAACGGTGTTGACCAATTTATCTCATCATAAACATTTCATAAAAATGACAAGCATAGCATGGGAAAGACCAGTTGTGTGCAACAAGTTCTAGAATTTTCTAAGCGTTTTTCAGCGAAAACAATAAATGATAATTAGCATACCATACATGTGCAAACGTACAGAGCACCGATTCCCCCAAAAGCAAGAGCCGTATATAACGTAATCACCGCAAATATAATATTTATACTAACTTCCAGAATCTTTCGAACACCGTAAATTTTTACAAATACTATACAGTTTGTTCGAAAGGGCATTTTACCATAAAACCGTGGTTACACCAATAAATATACTAGGAATCAGCTCAATATGTCTGACGTCATCTATCAGTTGATCTAGTTTATTGAAAGCCTAATATAACTTGACTAAAAAAATACAGGGTTTGACAGCAATCGAAAGACATAGTTCTTAATAGCACGCTGATTTACATTTTAAAATTATCCTTACTTTCATACGGGTTGCCAAGTGAAGCTATACCAAACAAAATGGCGAAATATGCGTTTAAAATATTTCGACAGAAACACGATTTTATCATTAAATATTGCTTACTTTGAGCTGTTCTTCCATCAGATTCTTGGGCAATGTATCCTTCTATGTTATAACGTCTTTTGGTCGTAGATGTCCTCTGTCCTTCGAAATGTCCACAAACGACCGACACTACATGTCCAAATTTAGAGTGCACAAAAAGAATTCCTCAAAATCGCACTAACGGTATCTAATTGCTATAAAACGGTTCAAATTAAATACATTATGATGTTTTTAAATATAACGACTGAAAAATGACCGGAGAAATATTGCTGGTTAGAAAACGATTTGGAACGAGGCAGGTCCTGTCCTTACGCTCAGGCGCACAATGAGAAAGGGGGTCTCTGTAATTTTCGTCTTTTTATAATGGCTGGAACGTCCATCGATTTCATTGAAAACGTATGGACTGTCAGACCCCCAGAGGAAGACGTAGGCAGTGTCGTTTCTTCATAGCATTTCACTGTCGCTTAAAAACAGACCCCAATCAGAGGTAAACATTTCTGAAATCTGAACCCTGTCATGAAAAGTGCTGTAGAATTGTCTGTACCACTCAGAGACAAAATTCAACTTCTATAGAAACTAGAAGGTGTTTTCTATCCAATAATACAATAATATGCATATTGTACGATAAGATTTAGCACGAGGCAGTTTAATTTGGAGACAAAAAATATGCTAATGCGGAAACAGCACCCCTATAGTTGCAAGAAGCATGCATAGCCTTGTAGATGACCTGGAGCCAGTGGGTCTACGACGAACATGTAGCGAGGGCCAGCCGACTAGGGCATACAGTCGCAGTGGTGGGTCGTATAAGGTGCTTTAGTAACAAAACGAATGGCAGTGATAAACTGCATCCAGTTTGCTGAGTAGAGTGTTGGAAGCTATTTTGTAGATGACATCGCCGAAGTCGAGATGGTAGGATAGTCAGTTTACTGGTAAGTTGGCGGCGTGAGTGAAGGAGGCTTTGTTGCGGAATAGAAAGCCGATTCTTGATTTGATTTGGATTGGAGATGTTGATATGAGTCTGGAAGGAGAGTTTGCAGTCTAGCCAGACACCTAGGTACTTATAGATGTCCACATATTCTAGGTCGGAACCGTCCAGGGTGGTGATGCTAGTCGGGCGTGCGTGCAGGCAGCGAACGGTTGAAAAGCATGCATTTGGTTTTACTAGCGTTTAAGAGCAGTTGGAGGCCACGGAAGGAGTGTTGTATGGCATTGAGCTCGTTTGGAGGTTAGATAGCACAGTGTCCAAGGAAGGGCCGGAAGTATATAGAATGGTTCGTCTGCGTAGAGGTGGATCAGGGAATCGCCCGCAGCAAGAGCAATCATGTATGTATACAGAGAAGAGTCGGCCCGAGAATGAACCCTGTGTGTACCCCCATAGAGACTGCCAGAGGACCGGACAACATGCCCTCTGATTTGACACACTGAACTCTGTCTGCAAAGTAGTTGGTGAACCAGGCAAGGCAGTCATTAGAAAAACCGAGGCTACTGAGTCTGCCGATAAGAATATGGTGATTGACAGAGTCGAAAGCCTTGGCCAGGTCGATGAAGACGGCTGCACAGTAATGTTTTATCGATGGCGTTTAGATACCGTTTAGTACCTTGAGGGCTGAGGTGCACCCGTGACCGGCTCGGAAACGGATTGCACAGCGGAGAAGGTACGGTGGGATTCGAGATGGTCAGTGATCTGTTTGATGTGGCTTTCGAAGACCTTAGATAGGCAGGGCAGGATGGATATAGGTCTGTAACAGTTTGGGTCCAGGGTGTCTCCCCTTGAAGAGGGTGAGACCGCGGCAGCTTTCCAATCCTTGGGGATCTCAGATGATACGAAGGAGAGGTTGAACAGGCTGTAATAGGGGTGCGACAATGGCGGCGGACAGTTTCAGAAATAGGGGGTCCAGATTGTCAGCCCAGCTGATTTGTATGGGTCCAGGTTTTCCAGCTCTTTCAGAACACTCTGTCTGGATTTGGGTAAAGGAAGCTGGGGAGGCTTGGGCGAGTAGCAGCGGGGGGGCGCGGGCTGTTGGCCAAGGTGGAGTCGCCAGGAGGAAGGCATGGCCAGCCATTGAGAAATGCTTGTTGAAGTCTTCGATTATCAGGATTTATCGGTGGTGACCGTGTTACCTAGCCTCAGTGCGGCCAGCTGGAGGAGGTGCTCTTGTTCTCCATGGACTTTACAGTATCCCAGAACTTTTTGGAGTTAGAGCTACAGGATGCGAATTTCTGCTTGAAAAAGCTGGCCTTTGCTTTCCTGACTGACTGCGTGTATTGGTCTTGACTTCCCTGAAAGTTGCATATCGCGGGGGCTCTTCGATGCATTTGCAGTTCGCCACAGATGTTTTTGTGCTGGTCGAGGCGAGCAGGACTGGAGTGAACCAAGGGCTATATCTGTTCTTGGTTCTGCATTTTTTGAACGGAGCATGCTTGTCTAATATGGTGAGGAAGTAACATTTAAAGAATGACCAGGCATCCTCAACTGACGGGATGAGGTCAATATCCTCCAGGGTACCCGGGCCAGGTCGATTAGAAGGCTGCTCGCAGAAGTGTTTTAGGGAGCGTTTGACAGTGATGAGGGGTGGTCGTTTGACCGCGGACCCGTGGCGGATACAGGCAATGAGGCAGTGATCGTGAGATCTTGATTGAAGACAGAAGAGGTGTATTTGGAGGGCAGGTTGGTCAGGATAATGTCTATTAGGGCCCATGTTTACGGATTTAGGGTTGTACCTGGTGGGTTCCTTGATGATTTGTGTGAGATTGAGGGCATCAAGCTTGGATTGTAGGACTGCGGGGTTAAGATATTAAGCATATCCCAGTTTAGGTCACCTAACAGAACAAACTCTGAAGCTAGATGGGGAGCGATCAATTCACAGATGGTGTCCAGGGCACAGCTGGGAGCTGAGGGGGTCGGTATCAGGCGGCAACAGTGAGAGACTTATTTCTGGAGAGATTAATTTTTAAAATTAGAAGTTCGAACTGTTTGGGCTAGACCTGGAAAGTAGGCTATCTTAGTTCCTATGGCCTGCTGGAGGTCATTTTGGGCTCTGGCAGTGCACCTCCTTGCACATAGGCGGAGGTAGCGGTCCTGCTGCTGGGTTGTTGCCCTCCTACGGCTCCCTCCACGTCTCCTGATGTCCTGGCCTGTCTCCTGGTAGCGCCTCCATGCTCTGGACACTACGCTGACAGACACAGCAAACCTTTTTGCCACAGCTCGCATTAATGTGCCATCCTGGATGAACTGCACTACCTGAGCCACTTGTGTGGGTTGTAGACTCCGTCTCATGCACCACTAGAGTGAGAGCACCGCCAGCATTCAAAAGTGACCAAAACATCAGCCAGGAAGCATAGGAACTGAGATTTGTCTGTGGTCACCACCTGCAGAATCACTCCTTTTTTGGGGGTGTCTTGCTATTGCCTATAATTTCCACCTTTTGTCTATTCCATTTGCACAACAGCATGTGAAATTTATTGTCAATCAGTGTTGCTTCCTAATGAACAGTTTGAATGCACGACTGTGATTGACTTGGAGTTACATTGTGTTGTTTAAGTGTTCCCTTTATTTTTTTGAGCAGTGTATGTTCTGCCCCTGAACAAGGCAGTTAACCCACTGTTCCCCGGTAGGCAGTCATTGTAAATAAGTATATTATCTTAACTGACTTGCTTAGTTAAATAAAGGTTACATTTTTTTAGAGTAGGTGTTCTAAAACTTTGACCGGCATTATATATATTCTTAATTCCATTCCTTACTTAGATGTGTCTGTACTGGGTATATGTTATGAAATTGTTAGATATTACTAGTTAGATATTGCTGTACTGTCAGAGCTAGAAAAACAAGCATTTTGCTATTCTCACAATAACATCTGCTAAACACGTGTACAGTATGTGACCAATAAAATTATATTTTATTTTTCTATCCTTTCCATTTGGGCAGAGCTGGCACCTCTTCCTCTTCTGGCCCTGGCTGCTCTGAGTGGTGGTGGCATGACTCTCTTTCATCACCCCAAATCTTTCCATTGCCTCAGTTCTTCTGTGAAGATGGGAGAACCTTCCAGAAGGACAACCGTCTCTGCAGCACTCAAACAATCAGGCCTTTGTCGTAGAATGGCCAGACAGAAGCCACTCCGCAGTAAAATGCACAAGACAGGCCACTTGGAGTTTGCCAAAAGGTACCTAAAGGACTCTCAGACCATGAGAAACATGATCCTTTTCTCCATGCCGGCGAGGAGGGTTCAACCATGAAAGACCTTTAGTTCCTATTTGTTAACATCTCCACTCTTTCCCTTTTGCTGTCGCTATTCTCCGTCCTAAATGTGTACACTTTAGGACCTCCTCAAAGATGTTGCCACTAATGAATAGCTCCCAGGCAACTTTTGGTGACACAACTGTTGACCCCGTCACAAGCCCTGGGCAGCTCCTCAAGATGTTATGGCTTATGGTCCTGCCTTTACTGGGGGGGATGTTCACTCAAGTCTATTTGACTGGTTTTCACTCTCCTCAAAGGAGGAGTCCTTCCCATCTGTAGAATCATCGAGGACAGCTGGACTACCAGTTGCATCCACAACTCCAACTTGATCCACAGGCACATAGTCTGTGTCATCTAAATGGGATTCTGAGTCAGATTCTGAGTCAGAGGCACCAACGGCTTCCTCATCCAGCCTCTGTAAAACCTTTTTGGTTGTATATCTGGCAACATTCTTATAAACCTCTTTATGAAACTCCTTTTACTCAATGAGTTAAAAAGGAGGAATGAAAACGGTGATTAATGAACATTAAAAACAATATATTTAATACATATTTTATGAATTAACTTGATTTTATTGTCGTAGCAAAGGTAAGTTTGACGAGTGCAATGCAATGAATTCCATAGGAAACACATACGGTCAAATTTGACCCACATATGAAATCTTGGGGTAGTGATGGAAAAACTATTTTTACTAAAAACTAGGATGTTAGAACATTAAAAACACATTATTTAAGGAATTCCTGGAATATTATATAATGATACAGCAAAAAAAATACATTGGGCTGGGTCATTTTGACCCGGCATATGCATCCTAGGGTTGTTCCAGAAGGCAGTTCTGCCATTTTAATAAAAAATGTATGTTTACCTTACTGTGCCTCTCCTGTGCTGTAGTGACGTGCGACAAACGCCTAGTTTCCTGAAAGAGTCACATTTAACATGCCTCTGTACCGACCTTGCCTTCTGGATGATAGTGGGGTGAACAGACCATGGCTTGGGTGGCTGAGGTCCTTGATGATCTTCCTGGCCTCCCTGTGACACCGGGTACTATAGATGTCCTGTAGGGCAGGCAGTGGGCCCCTGGTGATGCGTTGGGCACACCACCCTTTGGAGAGCTCTCCGGTTGCGGACAGTACAGTTACCGGTTATACAGCCCGACAGGATGCTCTCAATGATGCATCTGTAAAGGTTTAAGGGCCAAGACAAAATTCTTCAGCCTCCTAAGGTTGGAGACGTGCTGTTTCTCCTTCTTCATCACACTGTCTGTGTGGGTGGACCATGTCAGATTGTCAGTGATGCATACGGCTAGAAACTTGAAGCTTTTCACCTTCTCCACTACTGTCACGTTGATGTGGATGGGTGCGTGCTGTCTCCTGAAGTCCACGATCACCTCCTTCATTTTGTTGACATTGAGGGAGAGGTTATTTTCCTGACACCACTGCCAGGGTCCTCCCCTCCTCCCTGTAGGCTCTCTTTTGCTGGTAATCAGCCCTACTACTGTTGTGACATCTGCAAACTTGATGATTGAGTTGGCGGAGTGCGTGGCCACGCAGTCATGGGTGAACAGGGAGCACAGGATGGGGCTGAGTACACACCCTTGTGGGGCCCTTGTGCTGAGGATCATTGTAGTGGATGTGTTATTGCCTACCTTCACCACCTGGGGGCAGCCCGTCAGGAAGCCCATGACCTAGTTGCACAGGGCAGAGTTCAGACCCAGGGCCCTGAGCTTAAGGATGAGCTTGGAGGGCACTATGTTGTTGAAGGCTGAGCTGAAGTCAATGAATAGCATTATTACATAGGTATTCCTCTTTTGAAAGGGTGTCCAGATACAGATGGGATAGGGCTGTGCGATGGCGATTGCATCAACTGTGGATCTACAGGGGTGGTGTGCGCATTGCAGTGGGTCTATGGTGTTGGGTAAGCTGGATGTGATATGATCCTTAGCTAGCTACTCAAAGCACTTCATGATGACAGAAGTGAGTGATACGGGGCAAGAGTCATTTAGTTCAGTTACTGTACCTTCACTTTCTTGGGTAAAGGAACAATGGTGAACATCTTGAAGCAAGTGGAGACAGCAGACTGGGTAGGGAAAGATTGAAAATGTCCGTAAACACTCCAGCCAGCTGGTTTGCGCATTCTCTGAGGACATGGCTATGGATGCCGTCTGGGCCGGAAGCCTTAACGGGAAAACACCATTATCAAAAGTGACCGCAAATGCGTTTATGCATGTAATGCTTTTATTATAAAGGTGCATTTTTATGGTGAAAATGATCTTCCCCAAACTTGAAACTCACACGCTGCTTATGAATGTCAGTTAGGCTCTACATCTCTTGTAAAGCGGTTAAATGTGCTTCATTTTAAGAAGTTATTTGGCCAAGTTAGTTGTGGTAGAAACCTTATCAAAACATATAGGCCTATGGGCTTGGCTACATGAGGTGTGTGACTTTGATTCGAAAAAGTTGCAACAAAAAAGCCATTGTTTCTTGCCTTATGCTGGGCATCATTCACAAGTGATAATATATCATTCACAAGTGACAGGCTAATATTATCACCCATCAGACTATTCTTGATTTAATCTTGTCTTTACGTATAGTGGCAAGAAAAATGTTGTGAAACCCTTGGAATTATCTGGATTTCTGCATAAATTGGTCATACATTTTCGTCATCTAAGTCACAACAACAGACAAACACAGTCTGGTTAAACTAATAACACACAAATTATTGTATTTTTCTTGTCTATTTTGAATACCTAATCTAAACATTCATGGTGTAGGTTGGAAAATGTTTGTGAACCCCTAGGCTAATGACTTCTCCAAAAGCTAATTGGAGCCAGGAGTAGGCTAACCTGGAGTACAATCTTTGAGATGAGATTGAAGATGATGGTTAGAGCTGCCCTGCCCTATAAAGAACACTCACAAAATTAGAGTTTGCTATTCACAAGAAGCATTTCCTGATGTGAACCATGCCTCGAACAAAAGAGATCTCAGAAGACCCAATATTAAGATTTGTTGACTTGCATAAAGCTGGAAAGGGTTACAAAGTATCTCTGAAAGCCTTGATGTTCATCAGTCCACGGTAAGACAAATTGTCTATAAATGGAGAAAGTTGCTACTTGGACTGTTGCTACTCTCCCTAGGAGTGGCCGTCCAGCAAAGATGACTGCAAGAGCACAACGCAGAATGGTTAAGGTTAAGAAGAATCTTAAAGTGTTAGCTAAAGACTTAAAGAAATCTCAGAAGAAAATATGCCTTATGGAGTGGCCAGTCAGAGTCCTGATCTCAACCCGATTGAGATGCTGTGGCATGACCTCAAGAGAGCGGTTCACACCAGACATCCCAAGAATATTGCTGAACTGAAACAGTTTTGTAAAGAGGAATGGTTCAAAATTCCTCCTGACCGTTGTGCAGGTCTGATCCGCAATTACAGAAAACGTTTGGTTGAGGTTATTGCTGCCAAAGTAGGGTCAACCATTTATTAAAACCAAGGGTTCACATACTTTTCCCACCCTGCACTGTGAATGTTTACACGGTGTGTTCAATAAAGACATGAAAAAGTATAATTATTTGTGTGTTATTAGTTTAAGCAGACTGTGTCTGTCTATTGTTGTGACTTAGATGAAGATCAGATAACATTTTATGACCAATTTATGCAGAAGTCCAGGTAATTCCAAAGGGTTCACATACTTTTTCTTGCCACTGTATACTAAATAATATCTTTGCGAAATTTGTTCTCATATATAATGAACCATTAGCATGCACATGTCTCGAAATAGGGGTTACTTTTCATGCCAGCCAGGAAGGCTATACTCCTGTTGTAAAGATAAGCAATGTGCTTAATATTAGGAAATTTGACAAATAAATATTGTAAGCCTATAGAAAGCTGATGGGATCATCCTCTTTTTAATAGAGGCCATCACTTGTGCAAGTGTATAGCCTATAGAAATGTTGTTCAACATGAGCTCCTGGGCTCTAATGAAGTGTTTGATTAGATTTTACGATTTGCATTGATGTCAAAGTGATTAGAGGGACAATTAAGTGTTGAGTACCAGGCAGTTAGCAAGTTTGGTAGGCTACTAATGACCATCAGCAGCATCAGAGTTTTGGAGAAGCCTAATTACCATGAATAAACGGTCACATGGAATTTGACTGCCTTCATGACTCGTGACTGCCGGTGTGGCAGTAATACTGTCACCGCAACAGCCCTAAATGTGACCACCCGTTCAGTGTTATCATGTTCCATGGATATATAGATACAGTATATTCTTCAAGAGAAACATAGCTCTTCTGTGGCTGCTGTCATACAATATTGTGCTCATAACTGTAGGGACATGCTCATCCTCCCCTCTTTAGGAAGGCTCAAATTATCAGTCTTTAGCAGGGCACTGCCGCCTCTCACTTCCCTCTCTTTATCTTCCCCACCGCCTCTCCTAGGTGGACTCTGTGGCTTGCTGGGGGGGGGGGGGGGGTTCTGCGTCCCACAATAAAGACCCCCTCCCACCTCATAAGACACGGTGTGATACGATCACACCGATGCATGCATGCACACACACACACACACACACACACACACACACACACACACACACACACACACACACACACACACACACACCAGCGGAGGCTGGTGGGCGGAGCTATAGGAGGAAAGGCTCATTGTAATGGCTGGAATGGAATAAATGGAACACATCAAACATACGGAAACCACGTTTAAGTCCGTTCCATTAATTCCATTCGAGCCATTACAATGAGGCTGTTCTCCTATAGCTCCTCCCACAAGCTTCCTCTGACACACACACACCCTTGTTTTCCAGAGATGCATCCTATTTTGAGCCAGGGGATGTGGCTGTGATTAGTGCTGGGGTGGGCTCCAACAATAGTTTTGTTGGAGCAATGAGTGGAGTTTCCAGACTTTACATTCATGTCGCCATTTTCCGTAAAGTTACGGATAGCATAGTATGGATAGAGTTGCAAACAATGTTCCCTCTAATTTTCTTTGGCACTGAGCAGATTTCAGGTCTGCTGAGCGCAAACTTGTTAAGATACTGTGAACACTGACCTGCTTTAAGGTAGTTTTAGCTGTCACGGCCGTCATCGGAAGGAGACCAAGGCGCAGCGTGGTGAGCGTACATTTTAGTTTATTATTGTAAATGTCGCCAGCAAAACAAGAAACCAAGAAACGACCGTGAAGCTTAACAGGGCTATAGTGCCACTAACAAAGATAACTACCCATAAACACCAAAGGAAAAAAAGGCTGCCTAAGTATGATTCCCAATCAGAGACAACGATAGACAGCTGTCCCTGATTGAGAACCAACCAAAACATAGAAATACAAAACGTAGAAATAAAGAAACTAGAATGCCCACCCTAGTCACACCCTGGCCTAACCAAAGTAGAGAATAAAAGCCTCTCTATGGCCAGGGCGTGACATTAGCAGTGGCCAAGTAGGCTACTTTGTCTATTTGATCACAATGTAGACCTACCATATAATGCATCTCATAGAGCTTTTGAAATAGCTGTTCTATGATACAACCTATATTAGCAGCCATTGTATGGTGTTCTATGTAGGCCTACATTCCATGAGACTTTTGAAAACCTGCAGGGCTTGACAATAACCTGTTTAGCCACTTGTCTTTCAGACAAAGAGGTGACTGAAAATGTTGTTGTATTGAGTTGTTTTGATGCTACAAACCCCTTTACAAAATACATTTAATTATTTTTACCATACCATTATTATTATTACAGAGAATTCAAATCAAATCAAATTTTCTTGGTCACATACACATGGTTAGCAGATGTTAATGCGAGTGTAGCGAAAGGCTTGTGCTTCCAGTTCCGACTATGCATTAATATCTAACAAGTAATATAACAAATTCACAACAACTACCTTAAACACACAAATACACACAAATGTAAAGGAATTAATAGAATATGTAAATATAAATATATGGATGAGCGATGGCGTGCGGCATAGGCAAGATGCAGTAGATGGTATAGCATACAGTATATACATATGAGATGAGTAATGTAGGATATGTAAACATTATTATTAAAGTGGCATTATTTAAAGTGACTAGTGATACCTTTATTAACTTTTTATGGCTGGGGGCAGTATTGAGTAGCTTAGATGAATAAGGTGCCCAGAGTAAACTGCCTGCTACTCAGTCCCAGAAGCTAAGATATGCATATTATCAGTATATTTGGATAGAAAACACTATGAAGTTTCCCAAATTTTTTGAATGATGCGGTGATTTTGCAGAGAGCCACATCAAATTACAGAAATACTAATGTTGATGAAAATACAAGTATTATACATGGAACTTTAGATAAACTTCTCCTTAAAACTTCTTGAGGATAGGGTGCAGATTTTTCACTTAGGGAAAAATAGCGTGCCCAATTTCAACTTCGTTCTACTCATCCCCAGAATATAAGATATGCATATTATTAGTAGATTTGGATAGAAAACACTCTGAAGTTTCTAAAACTGTTTGAATCATATCTGTAAGTATAACAGAACTTATATAGCAGTCAAAACCCTGAGGACTAACATTTTTTCTTTTCAGTCACTGTCTGTTCAATGAGCTATTGTGGGCAAGCCAGAATTCTAATCACTATACTCGCAGTTCCTACTGCTTCCACTGGATGTCACCAGTGTATGGAAATAGGTTGAGGTTATTCATTAGTACAATGAAGAAGAAAAACACCAGGAAGTAAAGTGACGTCTTGTGTTTTTGTTTGATAGTTGCGCAAGACTTGAAAAGTAGCGTGAGTTTGTTGATCTGCTGTATTGAAAACAGATTGACCCGTCTTCAATTTGATCGATTATTAACGTTTACAAATACCTTAAGTTGTATTACAAAAGTACTTTGAAATGTTTTGGCAAAGTTTAGAGGTAATGTTTTAGATATTTTGTCGTGACTTTGCGCAAATTGGATGCTGTTTTTTTCTGGTACAACAGCGCCAAATAAATGGACAATTTGGATATATATGGACGGAATTAATCGAACAAAAGGACCATTTGTGATGTTTATGGGACATATTGGAGTGCCAACAAAAGAATCTCGTCAAAGGTAATGCATGTTTTATATTTTATATATGCGTTTTGAGTAGCGCCGGCATGGTTGAAATTGTCAACAAAGAGAGTGTAGCCTTTGTGCTATCATCAGATAATAGCATCTTATGCTTTCGCTGAAAGGCCTTTTTGAAATCTGACATGTTGGCTGGATTCACAACGAGTGTAGCTTTAATTTGGTATCTTATATGTGTGATTTAATGAAAGTTTGATTTTATATAATTTTTTTTGAATCTGGCGCTCTACATTTTAACTGGCTATTGGCCAGGTGGGACGCAAGCGTCCCGCTATCCCAGAGAGGTTATTAACGGGCTCAAAATCGATAACATCTGGTGAAGCTGGAGCGCGCCAAATTCAAATGACAAAAATGTAATATTAAACATTCATGAACAAACAAGTGTCCTACATCATTTAAAAGCGTAACTTCTTTTTAATCCAACCACGTTGTCAGCATACCATGCATACCATGCGATTATCTGAGGACAGTGCCCCGCATACAAAAGCATTAAAACATTTTCCAAACCAGCAGAGCGTAACAAAAGTCAGAAATAGCGATAAAATAAATCACTTACCTTTGAAGATCTTCCTCTGTTTGCAATCCCAAGGGTCCTAGCTACACAACAAATGGTTGTTTTGTTCGATAAAGTCCCTTTTAATATCCCTAAAAAGTATGTTTAGTTGGCGCGTCTGATTCAGTTCCACTAGTTCAACATGCATACAAAGGAATCCCAAAAGTTACCAATAAACTTCGTTCGAACAAGTCAAACAACGTTTCTAATCAATCCTCAGGTACCCTAATATGTAAATAAATTATCAAATTTAAGACGGAATGTAGTATGTTCAATACCGGAGATAAATAACGAGGTGTGCACCCTCATCCACACACCACAAGACTACAATCAAAATGAGAGCCACCTTGAAAAACTACAACTACTAATTCATTTTTCAAAAAACAAGCCTGAAACCCTTTCTAAGACTGTTGACATTTAGTGGAAGCCATAGGATCTGCAATCTGGGAGCTATTTATTTTTATATCCCACAGACAAGCGTTGAAATGGACAGTGACCTCAATTTTTTTTATTCTGGATGGATTTTCCTCGGGTTTTCGCCTGCAATATCAGTTCTCTTATTATCACAGACATTATTTTAACAGTTTTCAAAACGTAAGAGTGTTTTCTATCCAATGCTACCAATTATATGCATATCCTAGCTTCTGGGCCTGAGTAACAGGCAGTTTACTTTGGGCACGTCATTTATCTGAACTTCCGTACACTGCCCCCTAGCCCTAAGAGGTTTTAAGGGCACATCAACATACTTTTCACCTAGTCGGATCGGGGATTCAAAGCAGCAACCTTTCAGGTACTGGCCCAATGCCCCTGTAAGATATAAAAAGCTCTTTACCCGAATTGCTTTTCAAAGATAGAAGTGTAGACGTTTTGTGCTCTTGTAGGAAGCAATCACTCCCCCATTGCTGACCAGAAGATTTGCTATAACTGGGCTAATAACTCACTAATAATAAACTGTTGCGATGGCGCCATAGTGGATGGCCGCCATTTTGCAAGCTCCGCCCCACTTTGCTATTTTGTGATTCCTTTTGCGTTTATCTAATTTTCACAAAATGTATATGCTATAATTTATTTTAACCGGCAACAACTTTTGAACATCAGATCGCCAGTTACTTACCCCAATTCCATCTTCAACTTTGACTTTTAAAGGGGCTAATATTATGTTGACTTGATCACAATTCCCACAGTAGAGTGAAATGCTAATAGTGTAAACGAAAGGGGAAAACTCTTGGAGACTGTAGTTCAATCTCATGCGCATCTGCACGGGCTGGTATTTCTCTGCTTGCAGCTTAGAGGGAACGTTGGTTGCAAAAGGAGGGTACATTACTGGAAACTTACCAGTAAACTACCAGAATGTTGGTAACTTTTACATTTTGGGTGGGAAATTTATAACATGATATCTAGTGGCCTTTTTGGGTACTTAAGATTATCACATGTGTCTGTAATTATCTCTGGCCCTCTGTGGCTTTATCGCATGTCAAATACATCAATAAAATAAGATGATTTTAAAATGTAAAAAACGAAGACAAATCTGTAAAAATTCCTAAATATGAATGTCAACATAGTTAATAACAATGGTGTTTAATATAAAAGTTTCATAATTAAATATCCTTTATATACATATTTTTCACACTTGTACTTATTTTACTATGTCAATACCAAGAAGGCACACATATACTGCTGTTCAAAAGTTTGTGGTCACTTAGAAATGTTGTTGTTTTTGAAAGAAAAGCAAATTTTCTGACCATTAAAATAACATCAAATTGATCAGAAATACAGTGTAGACATTGTTAATGTTGTAGATTACTATTGTAGCTGGAAACAGCAGATTTTTTAAATGGAATATCTAGTACATAGGTGTACAGAGGCCCATGATCAGCAACCATCACTCCTGTGTTCCAATGGCACGTTGTGTTAGCTATTCCAAGTTTATCATTTTAAAAGGCTAATTGATCATTAGAAAACCATTTTGCAATTATGTTAGCACAGCTGAAAACTTTCGTTCTGATTAAAGAAGCAATAAAACTGGCCTTCTTTAGACTAGTTGAGTATCTGGAGCTTCAGCACTTGTGGGTTCGATTACAGGCTCAAATGGCCAGAAACAAAGACCTTTCTTCTGAAGCTTGTCAGTCTATTTTTGTTCTGAGAAATTTAGGCTATTCTATGCGAGAAATTGCCAAGAAACCAAAGATCTCGTACAACGCTGTGTACTACTCCCTTCACAGAACAGCACAAACTGGCCCTAACCAGAATATAAAGAGGAGTGGGAGGCACAATTGAACAAGAGGACAAGTACATTAGAGTGTCTAGTTTGAGAAACAGACGCATCAAAAGTCCTCTACTGGCAGCTTCATTAAATAGTACCTGGAAAACACCAGTCTCAATGTCAACAGTGAAGAGGCGACTCCGGGATACTGGCCTTCCAGGCAGGGAAAATTACCAGAGGTACCTTCTAGTCAGTGTAAATTACCAAAAGGTACCATCTATTGCCATAGATTTTCTGTTAATTACCTAAAATGCTGAAGATTCCGGTAACTTTGGTAAATTACCGGCGAGGAAAATGCTTAATTTTTGAAAACCAAAGGATGTCATGATCAGTAGTTTAAAACCTGTGGTCTGAAGGGGTACTACAGGTGGTCCACAATAGACACTGAGTGTATGTTACATTTGGAACACTTTCCTAATATTGATTTGCACCCCCTTTTGCCCTCTGAACAGCCTCAATTCGTCGGTGCATGGACTCTACAAGGTGTCAAAAGTGTTCCACAGGGTTTCTGGCCCATGTTGACTCCAATGCTTCCCACAGTTGTGTCAAGTTGGCTGGATGTCCTTTGGATGGTGGACCATTCTTGATACACATGCAAATCTGTTGAGCATGAAAAACCCAGAAGCGGTGCAGTTCTTGACACACTCAAACTGCTGCGCCTGGGACCTACTGCCATACCCCGTTCAAAGGCACTTAAATATTTTGTCTTGCCCATTCACCCATCTGAATGTCACACATACACAATCCATGTCTCAACTGTCTCCCCTACACTGATTGAAGTGGAATTAACAAGTGACATCAAAATGGGATCATAGCCTTCACTTGGATTACCTGGTCAGTCTATGTCATGGAAAGAGCAGATGTTCCTAATGTTTTGTACACTCAATGTTTATTTTGGGGTGGTGTGATTTTCCCAAAATAATTTTTAGTATTATAAGCAATTATGCATTACTTTTCAGAATGAAAATAGTTTCTATTCATAGTAATAGGGCTTTAATTTGTTATATTAACTGGACAAAATTTGACCAATAAGGTTTGTATAAAAAAGAAACGCTGGTCTAGATTATGAAGTAGATTTTGCCATCTTAAACTGTGTTTGAAAAAGTCATTTTTGAAAAGGTAAAATATAATGCAGTTATGAAGTGTATTGTGTCTCTTCTCCCAGTTCAACAAGGGTGACTCAAGGACATTGGGTTGGGAGTTGGATGCCCCCGTAAGGAATGCTTTCTTCCCCTCTATGCCCACTATGTGTTATGGTAACATTTTCACTGTGGTCACTGTGGTCATGTTCCTTTCCCTTTGTCTTCCACACCTACATTTCCCCTCCCTGTTGCTGACCTTATGGTCTGGTCACTGACTATCTGGACTAAAGGCTAAACACAATTCAACAACATTCAAACACACACTCAAACACACTCAAACACACTCAACACACACACACACACACACACACACACACACACACACACACACACACACACACACACACAACGGATTCCCCTCTGACACTTATACTGATTAGGACTAGTTTATGACTGTGATTGGAGCAAAGTAGTGTGGGTGTGTACTGTGGGCACCCACACCCAAAGATCTAGATACCATATAGAAAAAGCATGTATCCCAACTCCTTTTCCCCCCTCTCCCTCACCGGCCTCCCTGCTGTTTTCCTCAGGCTATTTCCCTTTACTTCCCCCTCTGTCTGTGCCTCACATACTGTGATTCAGCCTCATTCTGTTATTAATATGAGAGGGGATGACCGGAGCAGCTAGTAAATAAAAGCCAGGCGTCTTGTCTTAAACACTGCTCCGCAAGCCACAGCTGCCATCTGTGTCGGAAGTATAAGACAGAGGAATAATTGTAGTGTGTCTGGGCATATGGGCACTGTATGGCAGATGTGCATGGGGGCAGGCAGTGTGTAGCCTACAGCAGGGAGATATATATTCTGAGGATGGAGGGTGTGTTTGTAAATGTTGAGCTAGAGGGTTGGGGGTACATGTCTTGGGTCATAACTGTGTGTGTCTGCACATTGGGGAATTTACGGTATGTATAAGTAATCTGTATGTGAATGGATTATACGCATCAAGATCATGTATCAATTTAAATGATCCAAACAAAAATGATGCAAATGTGTGTGTGTGTGTGTGTGTGATATCCATTAGCCTACTTCTCAAATCCATGGCTTCTGTTCTCCCTTCCTTATTGCTTACATAGGTGTACGTCTTTGATTCTCTACATGTAGTATAGTATAAAAGTATAGTAGTTTTCCCAGGGATATCATGCACTTGTAGAACATACCTGGTTTAAAGTGTTTTTTACTGAGGCAGGCTTTCAGACCTTCGCTAGATGCATCTCAATTGTCTGAAGGAACTTCCTTCCCCAGTCTTCTTGCTTCCTTTGCTTCATCCTCACTTACTGAAAAAACCAGATAGGTGAATGTAAATATCCTTATTCAATAGCAAGTGAATAATATGTGCTATGATGTGTGCCCATCAGCACTAGCAATATGCGAACGTAGAAGCTAAAATATTTCACATGAAATGAAAAAGATCGAAGTGTTTGCTTTGTCTGAAAGGGATGCTTTGAGTTCTCAATACACCAGCTCTCTGTGAAATGATAGCCTATATCAGTCACACAGTTCTGTTATCTTCCCACACCCTGGCGAGGCCTGGCACAGGGCACAGACATTGACCTTTAGCTTTATCACTGCGTCTCAGGAGGAAAGGAAAGTAATAAGAACAGAGAAGCAAGACCTTCATCCTGTCCCTCTTTCCACAGGGACTTTAAATCAAATTAAAGGAATGTTTTTGGTATTCGTGTCACGAATATGGACAAACATGAGTGGGTGCTTCATGCATACAAAAAGAGTATGGCATGTCCAGACAGCACCAGCTACAGTTGAAATCGGAAGTTTGCATACACCTTAGCCAAATACATTTTCACAATTCCTGACATTTAATCCTAGTAAAAATTCCCTGTTTTAGGTCAGTTAGGATCACCACTTTATTTTAAGAATGCGAAATGTCAGAATAATAGTAGAGAGAATTATTAATTTCAGCTTTTATTTATTTCATCACATTCCCAGTGGGTCAGAAGTTTACATACACTCAATTGGTATTTGTTAGCATTGCCTTTAAATTGTTTAACTTGGGTCAAATTTTTCAGGTAGCCTTCCACAAGCTTCCCACAATAAGTTGGGTGAATTTGGGCCCATTCCTCCTGATAGAGCTGGTGTAACTGAGTCAGATTTGTAGGCCTCCTTGCTTGCACAAGCTTTTGAAGTTCTGCCCACACATTTTCTATAGGATTGAGGTCAGGGCTTTGTGATGGCCACTCCAATATCTTGACTTCGTTGTACTTAAGCCATTTTGCCACAACTTTGGAAGCATGCTTGGGGTCATTGTCCATTTGGAAGACTCATTTGCGACCAAGCTTTAACTTCCTGACTGATGTCTTGAGATGTTGCTTCAATATATCCACGTAATTCTCCTTTCCTCATGATGCCATCTATTTTGTGAAGTGCACCAGTCCCTCCTGCAGAAAACCACCCCCACAACATGATGCTGCTACCCCCGTGCTTCACGGCTGGGATGGTGTTCTTTGGCTTGCAAGCATCCGTCTCCTTCCTGAGCGGTATGACGGCTGCGTGAACCCATGGTGTTTATACTTGCGTACTATTGTTTGTACAGATGAACGTGGTACCTTCATGCATTTGGAAATTGCTCCCAAGGATGAACCAGACTTGTTAAGGTCTACAATTTTTTTTCTGAGGTGTTGGCTAATTTCTTTTGATTTTCCCATAATGTCAAGCAACGAGGCACTGAATTTGAAGGTAGGCCTTGAAATACATCCACAGGTAGACCTCCAATTGACTCAAATTACGTCAATTAGCCTGTCAGAAGCTTCTAAAGCCATGACATAATTTTTGGGAATTTTCCAAGCTGTTTAAAGGCACAGTCAACTTAATGTATGTAAACTTTTGACCCACTGAAATTGTGATACAGTGAATTATAAGTGAAATAATCTGTCTGTAAACAATTGTTAGTTTGTTAACAAGAAATTTGTGGAGTGGTTGAAAAACAAGTTTTATTGACTCCAACCTAAGTGTATGTAAACTTCCAACTTCAACTGTACGTGGGCTACATATAATAAGACAGAGGGGCGCTATTTCGTTCGCTTGGATGCTTTCTCCAGTGAGATAGTAGTTTCTACTCCCAGCAGTAGAGCCTGCTCCGTTCTTTTCGATAGTTGAAGGTGTTGTGCCAAGTTGATGAATACCCCGATAATTGCCTCTAACTGAACCTAAACTATACCTAAACAAATGTCACAGATGTAACAACAGATTAAATAAATGAAGTAAAGTATGATGGAAGTGAAAGGGTGAGAATGAGTGAGTTGATGAACGAGGGGAAGCAAAATATGCATAATTATGTAATCACCTGTTGTGAATGCCATTCTGTTGTATTGATCTATTCTAATGATCATCTCAAAATGGTATGTATCCAATATTAGTCCACCGAATCCAAGCAGTCTTATCAGTCTGCTACGGCCTACTTGGAGTAGGCCTATACAGTGAGAGTCTGCGTAATTTACAATAACAAGAAGACCAAGACAGATGAATGCACATACTGCGTTAGCTTTGCTACAAAATCCGAATGAAAACGACTCAGATGGTGAGGAAGACATTAATCATGATGACATCCCTGATGATTATTCTTCTGATTCCGAGCCTCAGCCTGAACCTAGAGCTCCGAGGCCTAAGCACACAAAAACTGAACTGAGCATGTGTCTGTGCGACTACCAAATAAAATGGTGAGACAGGAAAGAGGAACCGTTTGGATAGAACAAGCCAGTGACAATGCTACGGGCTGATTATAAGCACACAACGTCATCTTTGAGAGAGCAGGCCCTATATATCAGCGACACACTCACCAGCTCTCAGTGTTTATGTGAGATGGACATGCTCCAAAAGCTGCCATTGCGTGAAGATGCAATAATTGACTATTTTTTTCATACTGTCATATCGACACTTATAGTATTTTCAATATAATGCCATTGTTGCTTTTGTACACAAATAAAAAACACTTACAATTTGTGTATAATTTATTTTCTTCACATGAACTATACAGTGATTTTGGAAAGTATACCAGACCCCTTGACTTTTTCCACATGTTGTCATGTTACATCCTTACTCTAGAATTGATTGAATGTTTATTTGTCCTCATCAAATTACACACAATACCCCGTAATGACAAAGCAAAAACAGGTTTTTAAAACATTTTGCTAATAAAAAAAATCTGAAATTTGACATTTACATTTGTATATTCCTGTGAGATGGTAAGGATGAGAAAGGTGCAATTTAGTAGGACGGTAAAGACCCATAGGCCATACCCTCTCATGCAGTGCTATGCCTATTGGCCTCATTGTGTCGATTGAAAATGCAAACTTTGAAAGGTCACCCGAATTTGCCTCAAGGACCCATGAAGAATTTTCTGCCATTTAGAATTTGTGAATGTTTTTTTATGAAAATGCAATTCATTCTTCCCTGTGACATGTGCATAGAGAAATATGTTCACTTATCCTAAGGGGTGCACAGCCCCACGCATGCACGCTGACCCAACCGCATGCACATGTAACCGATGGTGCTTCTACACCTGCATTACTAGCTGTTTGGGGTTTTAGGCTGGGTGTCTGTACAGCACTTCGAGATATTAGCTGATGTACGAAGGGCTATATAAAATAAAATTGATTGATTGATTGATGTGAAATGGCTAGCTCATTAGCGGTGGTGCACGCTAATAGCTTTTCAATCGGTGACGTCACTCGCGCTGAGACCTTGAAGTAGTTGTTACCCTTGCTCTGCAAGGGCTGCGAAATTTGTGGCGCGATGGGTAGCGATGCTTCGAGGGTGGCTGTTGTCGATGTGTGCAGAGGGTCCCTGGTTCGAGCCCAGTTACACACACTGTTTGTATTCTCCCTCTGTAACTGACCTTTTGTCTCACATTGTCTTAGATAATAACCCTAGTCCATAAACAGGTTATTTCTGGCCCCTTCTAACAGAGATTCTTACCCCCCAGCCCTCCCTCTGCCTGGACAGGGGTCCAAGGACCCCCAGTGACCTGACCACCAGGGCCCTAAACACTCTCCCAGGACATTATGGACCCAAACATATAATGTTGGTCACTGGCAAGGACTGCTGTCAAGGAAACAGTTTGTCATCAGAATTAGAGGGAGCAGAGAAACAAAGAAACAGAGAAACAAATGTGCACATATTGACCTCCATGATATAATGACCTGCAATAGCAAATGTGTTTCAAATTAAATCAAAAGTTTATTTGTCACGTGAGCATGTTGAGCATGTTTGGGATGTTCTGGATCGACATGTACGACAGCATGTTCCAGTTCCTGCCAATACCCAGCAACTTTGCACAGGCCACAATAAACAGGCTAACCACCTTGCCAGCAAGTCAGTTCGTCAGATTTCTGCCATGCTAGAGCTGCCCGGTCAACTGTATGTGCTGTTATTTTGAAGTGAAAATGTCTAGGAGCAACAGCTTCACAGCCGCGAAGTGAATATCGTCTGTCCTCAGTTGCAACACTCACTACCAAGTTCCAACCTGCCTCTGGAAGCAACGTCAGCACAAGAACTGTTCGTCGGGAGCTTCATGAAATGGGTTTCCATGGCCGAGCAGCCGCATTCAAGCTTAAGATTGCCATGCGCAATGCCAAGCGTCGGCTGGAATGGTGTAAAGCTCGCAGCCATTGGACTCTGGAGCAGTGGAAATGCGTTCTCTAGAGTGATGAATTGCGATTCACCGTCTGGCAGTCCGACGGACGAATCTGGGTTTGGCAGATGCCAGGAGAAGGCTACCTGCCCCAATACATAGTGAAACTGTAAAGTTTTGTGGAGGAGGAATAATAGTCTGGGGCTGTTTTTCATGGTTCAGTCTATAGTACTACAACATTTCTCACAATCCATTATTTCTCAACGTCATATGGAGGATATTAACTATTTGCTATCGAGTTTGTATTCTAGCTCGATAGTTAGCTCAAGCTGGCTAATGTTAGCCACACCTCATGCTATTCACAGACTATGGCTGTGTTATCTAATAGGAAACCAGGTAGCAAGGTAGGCTCTGGTGCTTTCTTGCCGTGGGCTCACAACAAAATAAAAAATCATACCTGGAGTAAAATCATTGATGTGATTGTGTATGTGATTGACTCTACATACAGTAATGAGAGAATATTGATAGGGGTACAGTGCATGGAGGGGAAACATTCAATGTGCCAGTGGATGACCGGACACATGAGACGTGGCTTCATGTCAGGAGAAAGTTGACGATGGTAGTGGAGTGGAGTAGTCGACACCTCTTAATCGGGGAACAGGAGGGGACGTAGCTGTAAATACAAATAGCAGATACATTCCATTACAGCTGTGTCATCGTAGGTTTGGACAACAAGTTTCTCTATGAACTTAAACTCAGACATCTCAAAATTCATAAAGTCAAACACAGACTGCGCATCTCGCCCACTTGACACATCAAAGTAGCCCAAGAAACGTTCCTGAATAAAGCCCTGATCATTAACATACCTGGCGATAACTGACAACTGCCAGCAGACTGGTGGCACCATAGCTCCCAGAGCAGAGGGGGCAATTTTTACCCCCTGGGGCCTGGAGTTTATCCTTATATGTTAACCTAACTAGGAAAACTCTGGACCCTATAAGGTATGACAGTGATTAATCAGTTATATATGGTTTTAAATGGGCTATGATGGGACCCGATTTTCCTAATCAGGTCACATGTTTGTTTTTTTTAATCCTGGAAAAAAGCTCCTGGCCCAGGGAGGGATGAAAACCTTGTCAAACTGCAGCTACCTTATATTTGCTCATCTATATTATATTTAGACTAGATTAGGATTAGGAGGGGGATCTCCTCTATCCAGACTCATAGATAACAACTGATAGACAATAGAACTCGAAGGGCTGAGCTTTATTTATGCATGTTCGCATCAGGCAGGCCTATGCAACTGTAGGCCTTATAAAACATTAACTCACATCTGTCATCCCTATTATGTTGATTAATTAATTCCAGTTAATCATTTTGGATTAAAAAATGTATAGGCAGTACCCACCTTTCGACCAATGCTCAGACTTTCCAAAAAGCAGACAAGGCCAGCAATACAGGCGGTTTGATGAAAGGCTCCCTGTTAACCAGCTATACATTTGATACCAGATGGTATTGAACACCCTCACCTTCTCATCCTTCTTCATGAAACTGATCTCAGGCAGAGGACGACCCTCGGTTTTAATTCACACCTTGTCCGTGTACCCCAGAGAATGAAAGGGGTTCTTCAACGAAAGTCTGCAACATTTTTGGCAGCGTTGGCCATTCTACCATTCTGGTGGAGAAAACTGCACACAAGGAAAATTTAAATAAATTACGCTGACTGGACACATAATGTTCTAAAACCAAGAGAACTATTTATAATATACCTCCTCCATCTCCTGAAATTAGAAAAAACTAATTTGAATGGAATAATATCCCAAAAATGCTCAACTATCACTCTTCACTCTTAATCTCTATCCAACAATGTCACCAAGCTTCTCAACACATAGAACCCCCATAATGATTTGTAGCAGAATCCCAAAACAACACACTAGGTTCATTCTCTGATCCTAATTCTATGATTGGATGGACAACATGTTTTCATACTGCAAAAGCTTTGATTGGTTGGAGGACATCCCCCGGAAGTGGTCACAATTACAATGTACAAGTCTGAAGTTTACATACACTTATGTTGGAGTCATTAAAACTAGTTTTTCAACCACTCCACAAATGTCTTGTTAACAAACTATAGTTTTGGCAAGTCGGTTAGGACATCTACTTTGTGCATGACACAAGTAATTTTCCAACAATTGTTTACAGACAGATTATTTGACTTATAATTCACTGTATCACAATTCCAGTGGGTCAGAAGTTTACATATAACAAGTTGACTGTGCCTTTAAACAGCTTGGAAAATTCCAGAAAATGATGTCATTGCTTTAGAAGCTTCTGATAGGCTAATTGACATCATTTGAGTCAATTGGAGGTGTACCTGTGGATGTATTTCAAGGCCTACCTTCAAACTCAGTTCTTCTTTGCTTGACATCATGGGAAAATCAAAAGAAATCAGCCAAGACCTCTCAAAAAAAATTGTAGACCTCCACAAGTCTGGTTCTTCCTTGGTAGCAATTTTCAAATGCCTGAAGGTACCACGTTCGTCAGTACAAACAATAGTACGCAAGTATAAACACCATGCGTGTCACACCCTGGCCTTAGTTATCTTTGTTTTCATTATTATTTTAGTTAGGTCAGGGTGTGACATGGGGAATGTATGTGTTTTGGTTTGTCTAGGGGTTTGTACGTTTAATGGGTCAGGTCTTGTCTAGGTGTTTGTATGTCTATGGCTGCCTAGATTGGTTCTCAATTAGAGGCAGCTGTGGTTTATTGTCTCTGATTGAGAGCCATATTTAAGGCAGCCATAGGCAMTTGGGTTTTGTGGGTAATTGTCTATGTTGAACGTTTGTTGCTTGTCTATGCACTTACGTCGTTAGCTTCACGGTCGTTTGTTGTTTTGTTTAGTTTGTATTCAGTGTTCGTTTTGTGTTTTTCCCTTCTCTAAATAAAAGAGAATGTATTTTGCACACGCTGCGCCTTGGTCCTCTCTCTCACCCATAGACGATCGTGACA
>NC_036872.1:4810396-4827427 GCF_002910315.2 Salvelinus sp. IW2-2015
CACTTACGTCGTTAGCTTCACGGTCGTTTGTTGTTTTGTTTAGTTTGTATTCAGTGTTCGTTTCGTGTTTTTCCCTTCTCTAAATAAAAGAGAATGTATTTTGCACACGCTGCGCCTTGGTCCTCTCTCTCACCCATAGACGATCGTGACAATGCGACCACGCAGCCGTCATACCGCTCAGGAAGGAGACGCGTTCTGTCTCCTAGAGATGAACGTACTTTGGTGCGAAAAGTGCAATCAATCTCAGAACAACAGCAAAGGACCTTGTGAAGATGCTGGAGGAAACAGGTACAAAGTATCTATATCCACAGTAAAACGAGTCCTATATCGACAACCTGATAGGCCGCTCAGCAAGAAGAAGCCACTGCTCCAAAACCGCCAAAAAAAAGCCAGACTATGGTTTGCGACTGCAGGTGCAGACAAAGATCGTACTTTTTGGATGACACAAAAATAGAGCTGTTTGGCCATAATGACCATCGTTATGTTTGGAGTAAAAAGGTGGAGGCTTGCAAGCCGAAGAATACCATCCCATCCGTGAAGCACGGGGGTGGCAGCATTGTGTTGTGGGGGTGCTTTGCTGCAGGAGGGTCTGGTGCACTTCACAAAATAGATGGCATCATGAGGAAGAAAAATCGCTGGTTATAATAAAGCAACATCTCAAGACATCAGTCAGCAAGTTAATGCTTGGTCGCAAATGGGTCTTCCAAATGGACAATGACCCCAATCATACTTCTAAAGTTGTGGCAAAATGGCTTAAGTACAACAAAGTCAAGGTATTGGAGTGGCCATCACAAAGCCCAGACCTCAATCCGATAGAAAATTTGTGGGCAGAACTGAAAAAGCGTGTGCAAGCAAGGAGGCCTAAAAACCTGACTCAGTTACACCAGCTCTGTCAGGAGGAATGGGCCAAAGTTCACCCAACTTATTGTGGGAAGCTTGTGGAAGGCTACCCGAAATGTTTGACCCAAGTTAAACATTTTAAAGGCAATGCTACCAAATACCAATTGAGTGTATGTAAACTTCTGACCCACTGGGAATGTGATGAACGATATAAAAGCTTAATAAATCTTTCTCTCTGCTATTTTTCGGACATTTCACATTCTTAAAATAATCTGGTGATCCTAACTGACCTAAGACAGGGTATTTTTACTCTGATTAAATGTCAGGAATTGTGAAAAACTGAGTTTAAATGTATTTGGCTAAGGTGTATGTAAACTTCTGACTTCAACTGCATGTATATAGAAGGGGGTGAGGCCTACAAGCCTCCTAGGTTTTGTATTGAAGTTAATGTGTTCAGAGGAGGACGGAAGCTAGCTGTACGCCTGCTACACCATGGTGCTACCCCAGCCAGTGCTGTTGATGTTACTGTAGACCATCGTTGCAAAACAGTGTATTTTAATCAATTATTTGGTGACGTGAATGTATTTTAGTATAGTTTAATGTAAAAAAAAATAAAAAAAATAAAATTTCACTGAGGATGGTCCTTCCCTTCCTCCTCTGAGGAGCCTCCACTGACACACACACCTACCAAGAATGTGATAATAACTGATGTGTGATCCCCAGGCTGGAGCAGCATGTCCAGAAGATGGAGATGATGGAGGGAGACCTGTTCTCTTGTTTCGTCATGGTGCTCAATGAGAAGAAGGCCAAGATCAGAGGCCTGCAGGACACCATCAGACACTTTCAACAGCAGCCGCACCAGGGGGTGGAGCTGGAGGAGCAGGAGAACCACAGGTTGGACAGACAACAACCGCACATTCCAACACACCGTTGGGTTCCTTGTTTTGTCTGTATGTCCTTCGACCCCCATGTCTCTTCATCAGCTTGTCTAGAAAGACAGCCACCCGAATGTTGACGTTAGTCAGAGGCCCAAGTGCCAAATCGAATTGAGCAGGCCAACCTAGAGCTGTGTGTGTGTGTGTGTGTGTGTGTGTGTGTGTGTGTGTGTGTGTGTGTGTGTGTGTGTGTGTGTGTGTGTGTGTGTGTGTGTGTGTGTGTGTGTGTGTGTGTGTGTGTGTGTGTGTGTGTGTGTGTGTGTGTGTGTGCCTTGCTTGTCTCTCTGGGTACATTTGTCCAAGTGTTTCTGTGTGTTTGTACTCTAACGTGAATCCTCTCCATACGATCAGTCCAATCATTACTCAATGAAATTACAAACAACACTTTTCCCCAGGCAATGGGCCCACTGACCAATAGATCCCTTCCTGCAAGACGAGTGTGTGTGTTATGATTTTGGATTATTTCTGCCTTCAATAAAACAGCAGTCAAATACTGCACCCTGTTTGTCTGTGGAAGTGCCATTTGGCTGACACCCACAGGGAGGTGCCAAGAAGCACCCTAAACCATAGCCTTCTAGATCATTGTCTAGTTCTGGAACCGTGACACAGCAGCTTCTCCCTGTGGTATAATCGGACTCATGTGTACCTTATTCAGTCACAATAGTGGGAACATACTGTGAAAACTCCACTCTAGCACAAGCAACAGTTTGGGTGGGGTGTTCAGTGTTCAGTGTTCAACTGGGTTTCATTTTTCGCCCATTCCCCGTTACTGCTCATGATGTGACGTCATAGATTGCTGGGCGATATGGCCTGAATGTAATCTCTAGATTTATTTTCTTCAGAAGTATATATCTTGATTTTTCTTGGTTTTCTCTAAACCAGCTAAAAAAGATCCATACATAGTTAAAATAAGCATTTTCTTTATTAAAACGAACAAATAAACAATGCTGCTTGTCTTTTGATATCAACTAGGCCTATACAGTATGTGCAAAGCAAACAAACTAACCACTTGCCAGGCTGTCATTGTACGTAAGATTTATTTAATAAGAAATTACCAAATTAATAAAAATTAAGACATCTGTTACTTTGCTCTTATATGTTTCTGGAGAGGAATACAAGCCTGTCTACTGACTCTGGCTTGAGGCATGCCCTGTGGCGTGTTACAATGTCCCCACCAGTGCTGAAGGCTCTCTCCGATGGGGCACTTGTAGCAGGAATGCAAAGGTACTTCTTTGCAAGATTGCTCAGTCTCTGGAAGTTGGCCTAATGGAGCTTCCACCACTCAAGTGGATCTGTGTGAGGAGACATCAAGGAGCTTCAATGCTCAGTTTTGATGGTGTCCTCTGACTGAAGAAGATAGCTAGTGTTTCTTGCCCTTAGCCACGTTTTCAACTTCTTCTTCTTGGTGCATGTGCAGGTGCACAGCTATGCCAGGCTGAGGTAGGCTTTTCTCAGTTGGCAGAGACTCCAGCTCCGAAACAGCTCTTTGTTCGATGCCCTCAACCTTGTCGTCTGCTATTTATGTTGTCCTGAACTGGGGATCCATCAGTGAGGCCATATCCATGAGGTCATCTGTGGCAGGGTCATCGTACTTGTCATTGAGATACTCCAGTGTGGTGCTCTTATTTATTTTGTGTGAGATTGACCCTTCTCTGGCTGCAGTGCCTTCAGAAAGTATTCACAAGCCTTGACTTATTCCAAATGTTGTTGTGTTACAGCCTGAGTTGAAAATGGATTCAATAGATTTTTTTCTCTCACCTATCTACATACAATACCCCATAATGACAAAGTGAAAACATGTTTTTAGAAATGAATTTTTAGAAACAAATTTATTGAAATAAAATACCGAAATATTTCATTTACATAAGTATTCACACCCCTGGGTCAATACTTTGTAGATGCAACTTTGGCAGCGATTACAGCTGAGTCTTTCTGGGTAAGTCTCTAAGAGGTTTCCACACCTGGATTGTGCAACATTTGCCCATTTATTATTTTCGAAATTCTTCAAGCTCTGTCAAATTAGTTGTTGATCATTGCTAAATAATTTTTTTTTAGGTCTTGCCATAGATTTTTAAGTAGATTAAAGTCAAATCTGTAACTCAGGGACATTCACTAACTTCTTACCAACTCCAGTGTAGATTTGGCCTTGTGTTTTAGGTTATTGTCCAGCTGAAAGATGAATTAATCTCCCAGTGTCTGGTGGAAAGCAGTATGAACCAGGTTTTCCTCTAGGATTTTGCCTGTGTTTAGCTCTATTCCGTTTTTTTAAATCCTGAAAAACTCCCCAGTCAATAATGTGTCACGCCCTGACCGTAGAGAGCTTTTTATGTCTCTATTTTGGTTTGGTCAGGGTGTGATTTGGGTGGGCATTCTATGTTCATTTTCTATATTTTGTATTTCTTTGTGTTTGGCCGGGTGTGGTTCTCAATCAGAGTCAGCTGTCTATCGTTGTCTCTGATTGAGAACCATACTTAGGTAGCTTTTTCCCACATGGTTTTTTTGGGTAGTTATTTTATGTTTAGTGTTTTGCACCTTACAGGACTGTTTGGGTTTCATTTATTCTCTTGTTATTTTGTTTAGTGTTCAGTTTTTCAATAAAAGTCATGAACACTTACCACGCTGCGCTTTGGTCCGATTCTTCCTCATCAGACGACGACACCCGTTACATAATGATTCAGATTTGATTTGAGTTAGGAAGGACGCCTGTATCATTGTAGTGACTGGGTGTATTACACTTTCCAAAGTGTAATTAATAACATCACCATTCTCAAAAGGATATTCAACGTCTACTTTTGACATTTTTACCATTCTACCAATAGGTGCCATTCTTTGCGAGGCATTGGAAAATGTCCCTGGTCTTTGTGGTTGAATCTGTGTTTGAAATTCACTGCTCGACTGAGGGACCGTACAGATAATTGTATGTGTGGGGTGCAGAGTGAGTCCATGCTATTTATAATGTGACTTGTTAAGCACATTTTTACTCCTGAACTTATTTAGACTTGCTATTACAAAAGGGTTGAATACTTATTGACTCAAGATATTTCAGCTTGAATTTTTTATTCATTTGTTGACATTTTGAAAAACATAATCCCACTTTGATATTATGGTGTATTGTGTGTAGGCCAGTGACACAACATCTACATTGTATACATTCTAAATTCAAACTGTAACAAAACAAAATGTTGAAAAAGTGAAGGGGTGTGAATATTTCGGAAGGCACTCCGTCATCGTCAATATCCTGCCAGCTGGACACCAGGTGACTCCTTTTTTTCTCTGAGCCCAGGAACCGGGCTATGGCCTTGTCCTACCACAGGACTCGTTCAACAATCTTCTGTCTTGAACCCCACCTGGTTGGGGACTCTGATTAGCTGGTGAATGGGTAGACTTCTTAGCCTGTACAAAAATCATATCTCCTCTTCTTCCAGCTGAAGGAGAAGCAGCTGACAACCTTCTTGCATACCTCGATGGCACAGTTAATCCGCGGGTCTTTCACACCTTTCACTGTACAAAACCCAGATAAAAAAAAGCACTTCGAAAGGATATTTGGAATGGCACCATTTTCAATATTGTGACAAGTACAGCATTCACACATTGTGATGTAACATTTCCTGATAAGCCTTTTTTCTATTCAACAAAGAAAAAGCATGGGCCAAAACGTTTCACCCTACATAATAATATGCATGCATACACAAGTAGGAACACATACACACACATCGGTCTATTAAATTGTTCACGAATGTTTGACCACTGTAGCTGTTTGCATATGTTTAGATATTTTATCATTTTGATTGAAAATATATATAAATCAAACAATGACATGTTGTCCATATTGTTGTTATTATTTAAATAGGCTTGTGGTTAATTTGTTATTGGATGGTAGAGTTACAACAACTACAGTATGTCTGATAAAAACACAGATCACAGCTGGTCTGGACATCTTTTTTGTTGTTGTCTATACTTAAAATGTTCATTATCCAATGGCACTTACCGATGGCGAGGTGAAGCTTGTGTCCAAAGCGCTGCAGGCGGGTCCACTTGTTTAACGCCAATGCTTTTATCGTGTTGCTACCTCTGTCGGTTGTCATGAACACCTGTCTGTCTTTGCTCAGCTTCCACGACAGTGCACTTTGAGACCCTGGGATATTATTCGGGGAAGTATGAATCTTTTTGCAATGTTCAATCTTAATCTATGTAGTGGACTGTCAAGCTTAGGCAGAGGCAGAACTTTCACTGGGGACAGGGGGACATGTCCCCCCAATATTCTAAAATTGCATTTTTGTCCCCCCCACCAGTTTTATCATTGGAATGTGATACAAAACGAGGCAACGGTGTGTTTTAGGACCATGCGGACACCTCCAAGTAACCGGGTAGGATGTTTGGAGTGTTTATCCGACAGGATAAATATTATTTTTATATATGGCCCCTCCACGTCTAAAACCAAAGTTGCGCCCCTGAGCTTTGGTATGGCTCTGATGTTCTGCTCGACCATAGATCGGTTGTAGTGGAAAGTAAGACACGTTAGCCAGCTTCTCTGTGACTCTTTTGCGGGTAGCAATATGTAAGGGTAGCAAGGCTTCTTCTGGTAAATATTTGCAGGTTGCTAACTGGTATGTGTGGTCAAACTTTTCGACTGTGTAAATGAGTACCATCTCTTGAACTATTTACTGTGTCACCGCATCTGTGATCTCCTTCCACCGCAAACTTTTCCTGTCATATGGGATTACGTTAGAACATTATACGACGATGGTTATTCGTCTACAACCAGACCCTTTGGGAGTGGGACTGCTGGAATTGCCCGCATTTCGTAGTTTCACACACTCCTCCCATTCCACTGCGTGCTTTGTCTCGGGTGCTAGTTTTCAACACATTTTGCACAGAACAGTGGTTTGCTGAACATCTGACCTCTTAAAACCAAACCACTTCCATATCACAGAGCAAACATCGTTGGCCTTTTTGGGGATGATTTCATCCTCACGAGAGGCAGAGGTTTCCCCATTGTCCATGTTGTTAGAATGCCTGCCGCTTCACTTCATGGGCATGGTTACAACTTGGGAAAGGCTGTTCAGGATTGTGATTGCTGGATAAATCTGGTACATGTGCTGTGACTCAGTTGGGACATGGTTCGGTTAATTATGTGCCAACAGACAGTGAGGTGCCACATTTGCCCACGTTATTACATAAAACCTCGTTAAAAACAACAATACCTTGGTTCTTGCGATACAGACATTTGGCATTTTGTGCCAAAAAGGTAATGTAAATTAACTCTATATATCGCCCAGCCCTAGAATCACGTGATGACATGTAGGTCAAGCTCTCCCAGTCCATATCTGTGAGCTCCTGAGTTCACACGTGTTCTTTTTAACTAAGCCATGAACTCCACATAGCGACAGAACTTATACTAGAACAGAGGTTTAGAGCTAAACTCCATCCCCTGGAGTAGTGGAGGTCTGGGAAGCACTGAGTCCTGAACCCTCTGTGTGAAGTCTTCTCTGATTTGGAGGGGCTCAGCATGGCTTCATACGAGGTGGTCTCCCTTTCTGCGTCAGGGAAAGACAGTGTGATGCCACACAGGGTGTGAGTCATACCCCCGTCTCTATGGGGGGGAGGGGGGAGCTCCTTTCGCAATGGCTGCTTGTGCTTGGTCCAAACCCAGCAGTACTGTAGCATCAGACTTAGTTGTGGTGGCTCTCTCTGACCAACGGGTCAGTCTATTCTGTGTGTGTGTGTGAGCACGAACGCGAATGCAACAGTGTTTACAGTAATTTAGCTGTCCAACTAATCCACAGTCGCTAGGCGTTCCTCTCTTGGCTATGAGCTGCAAGCTGGAGGAAGCAGGCCATGCAATATCACCAATGCCTCGACTGCGATGTGAATCTTACTGTAATTGAGAGCCAATGCAAAGAAGGCAACTTGAAACTCTAGTGGACCATACAATCACTGTAGTTGGTAGAGAAGGAGCACTAAAGCATGTGTGTAAAGGCCTGTGTTTGTCATTGTGAAAGGTGTGTGTGTCAAAGCATTGTTACCACAACGTTCTCTAACTGACAGCTGCAGACAGACTCATGCAGTTTGTGTGTTTGTTTATGCATGCACATGCAATGCCTTCAGAGAGTATTCATACCCCTTGACTTATTCCACATTATGTTGTTACGGCCTGAATTCAAAATGTATTAAATGTATGTTTTTTTCAGTTCAGGAGTAAATATGTCTTCTGTCGATACGTTTTCAACCTCTTATGGCATGCCCAAATAAGTTCAGGAGTAAATATGCGCTTAACAAGTCACATAAATTGTACGGACTCAAAATGTGTGTTTAATTCGAATTTTTGAATGACTACCTCATCTCTCTACCCGACACATACAGTTATCTGTAAGGTCCCTCAGTTGAGCAGTGAATGTCAAGCACAGATTCAGCCACAAAGACCAGGAATGTCCAATGCCTCGCAAAGAAGGGCACCTATTGGTAGATGGGTAAACATGTAAAAAGTAGACATTGAATATCCCTTTGAGCATGGTATTAATGACACTTTTTTTTCAAAACAATACAAAACACGTTTTGGAATAGTTTTATTCTGTAACGTCTTCTTTCTTTTCCCTCTCAATTAGGTTTGTATTGTGGAGTAACTACAAGGTTGTTGGTCCATCCTCAGTTTTCTTCTATCACAGCCATTCAACTCTGTAACTGTTTTAAAGTCACCATTGGCCTCATGGTGAAATCCCTGAGCGGTTTCCTTCCTCTCCAACAACTGAGTTAGGAAGGACGCCTGTCTCTTTGTTGTGATGCCTGTATCTTTGCAGTCATCCAAAGTGTCATTGATAACTTTTCCATGCTCAAAGGGACATTCAATGTCTACTTTTATTTATTTTTATCCATCTACCAATACCTGCCATTCTTTGCGGGGCATTGGACAACCTCCCTGGTCTTTGTGGTTGAATCTGTGCTTAAAATTCACTGCTCAAGAGATGAGGTAGTCATTCAAAAATCAAATTAAACACTATTTTTGAGTCCATGCAACTTATGTGACTGGTTAAGCACATTTTTACTCCTGAACTTATTTAGGCATACCATAAGAGGTTGAAAACTTATTGACAGAAGACATTTCAGTTCTTTCTTTTATTATTAATTTGTAAACATTTCTAAAAACACTATTCCATGTTGACATTGTGGGTAATTTTGTGTAGGCCTGTGACAAAAAATCTGAATTGAATCCATTTTAAATTCAGACTGTAACACAACGAAAATGTGAAGAAAGTCAAGGGGTGTGAATACTTTCTGAAGACACTGTATGTGTCTGTATGTCAGCTCCTTCTGTGTTTGTCTGTGAACATGCCTAGTCCAGAGTAGGCTTTTGTGGATGTTTTGACATACTTGACCCCAGTTAACCCATGCCCCTCTGTGTAAGGCATGGTTGTGTTTTCCTCTTGATTAGGGCCTGATAAGAGAGAGTAGGATGACAAAAAAAAAGCTGCAGAGAAAGATGAAGTCTACCCTATAATCTTCCCGTAGTGGTTCTTTGCTCCGTAAAAGTCTAAATATGACTCCCTGACACTCTCACAGGAAGCACGTCTAGGACCCAAAGATCTACAGAGATTAAACAAAGGAGACCATGTCAGGGACGAGAGACACGAGTGGGGAGGGAGGAAGGAAAAGAGTGTGAGAATGACTGTCTGAAAGGCATTGGAATGTAGAGAGAGCAGAGAGGGAAATGGGGATGATGTGTGGACGTCCCTTAGACAATTAAAGGCCTCTGAACCCAGGCAACTGAACCCAGGCAACTGCTTTATGCCCATTGCTATGCACACCCATTGTGTTTATACTGCATGTAGGCTACATTATATTAGGCACTACATCATCCCCCTGGAAAAGTCCTCTTATCCATCTCCCTAGGAGAAATAAGGATGGATGGCGATGAGAGAAAAATGGCGGCTTATAACATTAACATCTAGCAACCCAAAGGTTGCTTGTTTGAATCTCATCACGGACAACTTTAACATTTGAACGACTTTGCAATTATTTTGCATGTCAGCAAAGCCTTCCCCTAACCTTAACCCCTTAACCTAACTCCTAACCTTAACCCTAACCTTAAAGGGGAATGGAAAGACTTAAGGAAGTAAAGCTGGCCAAAGATATGTATTCAATCCAAACATGTGCTTGTAACATAGAAACATCTCAAATTTTTTGTGTTTTGATCTTCAACAATGTTTTTTAGAGGTATGGGAAGAATTATCTTGAATTGCCATAGTAATGACTTCATTACTGGCATTGATGGCCAATGCATTGATGGCCAGTTCATTGATGGCCAATTCATCATCAGTAGAAGTGAGCAAATTGTGAGTTTTGGCATGGAGACTGAAAATGAATGCTGCCAAAGCAGGGGGTGCCTCAACTCTACTGGACCTGATTTTGCACAACTTTGACAGCTCTGTCATTGAGATCAGGAAACTATATACAATTTGTTTCTATGTTGGTAATTATTATATGTACATTTTAGAGTATGTTTTTTTCTGATTGATAAGATGAGTCTGTGTAATGAACATTTGATTTACAAGCTGAGTAGACATTCAGCCAAAATGTGGCAAGGTAGCTAGGTCAGCCTACTTGATTTAGCTATTCTCTTGCCTTTTGATGTAAATGTTTTCATTGATAACTGTACAAAATACAATACTCATATTGACAATTTGAAGAGCATTTGTCATTAGGTATGAGCTAGACCTACCTAAACAGGCAAAAGAGAGTGCTGTTGCAGGATTGCTATTTAACCAGTAAAATATTCAAAATCTACATATTATAATTAACAAAAACAAACTGGATACGCTGTCCTGATCTCAGCTAGCTAGCTACTTTCGAAAAGGATTCAGATTCCTTGACTTTTTCCACAATTTGTTACGTTACAGCCTTATTCTAAAATGGGTTAAATTGTTGTTGTTTTCTCATCAATCTACACACAATACCCCATAATGACTAAGCAAAAACTGTTTTTAAGAAAGTCTGCAAATGTATTAAAAATAAAAAAAACGTATATCACATTTACATAAGTATTCAGACCCTTTACACAGTACTTTATCGAAGCACCTATGGCAGCAATTAAAGCCTCGGGTCTTCCTGGGTATGACTGTACAAGCTTGTCACACTTGTATTCTCCTATTATTCTCTGCAGATCCTCTCAAGCTCTGTCAGGTTGGATTGGGAATGTCGCTGCACAGCTATTTTTGTGTCTCTACAGTGATGTTCGATCGGGTTCAAGTCCGGGGTCTGGCTGGGCCACTCAAAGACATTTCGAGACTTGGGAAGTTGTTTAAATTGTGTACACTAATTCCATTTAAGAATGATGGAAGCCACTCGGTTTTTGGGGATCTTCAATGCTGTTGACATTTTTCGGTACCCTTCTCCAGATCTGTGCCTCGACACAATACTGTCTCGGAGCTCTACGGACAATTCTTTCGACCTCATGGCTTGGTTTACGCTCTGACATGCACTGTCAACTGTGGGACTTTATAGAGACAGTTGTGTGACTTTCCAAATCATGTTCAATCAATTGAATTTACCACAGGTGGACTCCAGTCAAGTTGTAGAAACATCTCAAGGATGATCAATGGAAACAGGATGCACCTGTATGATATTTGTGCATCTGATTTCCGGTCACAACTTACAGACTTGTTTACGTGCTGCTGTGCGTTTTGTTGCCAACCTTACTTTGCTACCTGACAACTTTATGGTTTTTACTTTTTAATTACCGTTTATATTTTTAGTTTTTCCCTAACTCAACTTTTTTTCATTCAACTTTTTCACTCCGGACGTTTTATCTGGACATGGTTCGTCAGGACTTCCAACAGCCGAAGCAAAGTAGTAACATTAACATGATGCCTTCTAATTGCAGTCGCTGTACTCATAATATACAGGAGAACGATCGCTTTACGGCGAGGATAGCTGTGCTGCAAGCCCAGCTTCAGACGCAATCGTTAGGCAAGGGTAATTTCAGTGTAGGAAAGGATGAAACAGCATCTGTGCCACCAGTAAGTACAGATAGTAACGCTAGTATAAATCCCCTCGCAATGTCCCCGCAGCCGGACAACTTTCTCATGGCTTCTGGAGGGAAATGCTGTAGGAATGCTCAACCGGTGTCGCTCATTCAGCCGACAGAAACTTTCAACCGGTTCTCCCCATTAAGCAGCAAGTCGGAGTCAGAGGCCGAGCCTTCTCTGGTCTCTACTCCTCCCGTTACGGGGTCTGAGACGCTGAAGGCTTCCACCATTAGCTCTGACAAATTGAAAACCCTAGTCATTGGCGACTCCATTACCCGCAGTGTTAGACTTAAAACGAATCATCCAGCGATCATACACTGTTTACCAGGGGGCAGGGCTACCGACGTTAAGGCTAATCTGAAGATGGTGCTGGCTAAAGCTAAAACTGGCGAGTGTAGAGAGTATAGAGATATTGTTATCCACGTCGGCACCAACAATGTTAGGATGAAACAGTCAGAGGTCACCAAGCGCAACATAGCTTCAGCGTGTAAATCAGCTAGAAAGATGTGTCGGTATCGAATAATTGTCTCTGGCCCCCTCCCAGTTAGGGGGAGTGATGAGCTCTACAGCAGTCTCACAACTCAATCGCTGGTTGAAAACTGTTTTCTGCCCCTCCCAAAAGATAGAATTTGTAGATAATTGGCCCTCTTTCTGGGACTCACCCACAAACAGGACCAAGCCTGGCCTGTTGAGGAGTGATGGACTCCATCCTAGCTGGAGGGGTGCTCTCATCTTATCTACGAACATAGACAGGGCTCTAACTCCCTTAGCTCCACAATGAAATAGAGTGCAGGCCAGGCAGCAGGCTGTTAGCCAGCCTGCCAGCTTAGTGGAGTCTGCCACTAGCACAGCCAGTGTAGTCAGCTCAGCTATCCCCATTGAGACTGTGTCTGTGCCTCGACCTAGGTTGGGCAAAACTAAACATGGCAGTGTTCGCCTTAGCAATCTCACTAGGATAAAGACCTCCTCCATTCCTGCCATWATTGAAAGAGATCGTGATACCTCACATCTCAAAATAGGGCTACTTAATGTTAGATCCCTCACTTCCAACGCAGTTATAGTCAATGAACTAATCACTGATCATAATCTTGATGTGATTGGTCTGACTGAAACATGGCTTAAGCCTGATGAATTTACTGTGTTAAATGAGGCCTCACCTCCTGGTTATCATAGTGACCATATCCCCCGTGCATCCCGCAAAGGTGGAGGTGTTGCTAACATTTACGATAGCAAATTTCAATTTACATTTCTGAACATTTTTGTCTTTTGAGCTTCTAGTCATGTAATCTATGCAGCCTACTCAATCTAGTGTTTACAGGCCTCCTGGGCCATATACAGCGTTCCTCACTGAGTTCCCTGAATTCCTATCGGACCTTGTAGTCAGAGCAGATAATATTAACATTTTTGGTGACTTTAATATTCACATGGAAAAGTCCACAGACCCACTCCAAAAGGCTTTCGGAGCCATCATCGACTCACCGAGTTTTGTCCAACATGTCTCTGGACCTACTCACTGCCACAGTCATACTCTGGACCTAGTTTTGTCCCATGGAATAAATGTTGTGGATCTTAATGTTTTTCCTCATAACCCTGGACTATCGGACCACCATTTTATTACGTTTTCAATCGCAACAAATAATCTGCTTTGACCTCAACCAAGGAGCATCAAAGGTTGTGCTATAAATTCTCAGACAACCTAAAGATTCCTTGATGCCCTTCCAGACTCCCTCTACCTACTTAAGGACATCAGAGGACAAAAAACAGTTAACCACCTAACTGAGGAACTCAATTTAACCTTGCTCAATACCCTAGATGCATTTGCACCCCTAAAAACTAAAAACATTTGTCATAAGAAACTAGCTCCCTGGTATACAGAAAATACCCGAGCTCTGAAGCAAGCTTCCAGAAAACTGGAACGGAAATGGCACCACACCAAACTGGAAGTCTTCCGACTAGCTTGGAAAGACAGTACCGTGCAGTATCGAAGAGCCTTCACTGCTGCTCGATCATCCTATTTTTCCAACTTAATTGAGGAAAATAAGAACAACCCGAAATTGATTTTTGATACTGTTGCAAAGCTAACTAAAAAGCAGCATTCCCCAAGAGAGGATGGCTTTCACTTCAGCAGTAATAAATTCATGAACTTCTTTGAGGAAAAGATCATGATCATTAGAAAGCAAATTACAGACTAGTCTTTAAATCTGCATATTCTTCCAAAGCTCAGTTGTCCTGAGTCTGCACAACTCTGCCAGGACCTAGGATCAAGGGAGACACTCAAGTGTTTTAGTATTATATCTCTTGACACAATGATGAAAATAATCATGGCCTCTAAACCTTCAAGCTGCATACTGGACCCTATTCCAACTAAACTACTGAAATAGCTGCTTCCTGTGCTTGGCCCTCCTATGTTGAACATAATAAACGGCTCTCTATCCACCGGATGTGTACCAAAATCACTAAAAGTGGCAGTAATAAAGCCTCTCTTGAAAAAGCCAAACCTTGACCAAGAAAATATAAAAACTATCGGCCTATATCAAATCTTCCATTCCTCCTTAAAATTTATGAAAAAGCTGTTGCTTCAGTGCTTCCTGAAGATAAACAATGTATATGAAATGCTTCAGTCTGGTTTTAGACCCCATCATAGCACTGAGAATGCACTTGTGAAGGTGATAAATTACCTTTTAATGGCGTCAGACCGAGGCTCTGCATCTGTCCTCGTGCTCCAAGACCTTAGTGCTGCTTTTGATACCATCGATCACCACATTCTTTTGGAGAGATTGGAAACCCAAATTGGTCTACACGGACAAGTTCTGGCCTGGTTTAGATCTTATCTGTCGGAAAGATATCAGTTTGTCTCTGTGAATGGTTTGTCCTCTGACAAATCAACTGTACATTTTGGTGTTCCTCAAGGTCCCGTTTTAGGACCACTATTGTTTTCACTATGAATTTTACATCTTGGGGATGTCGTTTAAAAACATAATGTTAACTTTCACTGCTATGCTGATGACACACAGCTGTACATTTCAATGAAACATGGTGAAGCCCCAAAATTGCCCTCGCTAGAAGCCTGTGTTTCAGACATAAGGAAGTGGATGGCTGCAAACTTTCTACTTTTAAATTCGGACAAAACAGAGATGCTTGTTCTAGGTCCCAAGAAACAAAGAGATTTTCTGTTGAATCTGACAATTAATCTTGATGGTTGTACAGTCGTCTCAAATAAAACTGAAGGACCTCGGCGTTACTCTGGACCCTGATCTCTCTTTTGATGAACAGATCAAGACTGTTTAAAGGACAGCTTTTTCCATCTACGTAACATTGCAAAAATCAGAAACTTTCTGTCCAAAAATGATGCAGAAAAATGTATCCATGCTTTTGTTACTTCTAGGTTAGACTACTGCAATGCTCTACTTTCCGGCTACCCGGATAAAGCAATAAATACACTTCAGTTAGTGCTAAATATGGCTGCTAGTGTCACGCCCTGACTTTAGTTATATTTGTTTTCTCTTTTTTTTTTGGTTAGGTCAGGGTGTGACAAGGGTGGTTTGTTTAGTTTTTGTATTGTCTAGGGTTTTTCGTCTAGTCTAGGTTTTTTGTTTGTCTATGGGGATTTTGTAGGGTCTAGGGGTTTGTAGGTTTATGGTGGCCTGAGTTGGTTCCCAATCAGAGACAGCTGTTTCTCGTTGTCTCTGATTGGGGAGTCTATTTAGGTTGCCATTTTTCATGTTGGTTTTGTGGGTAGTTATTTTCTGTTTTGTGTGTCTGCACCAGAAGGAACTGTTTAGTTTGTTCCTCTTTGTTATTTTTTGTTCTAGTGTTCAGCTGTATCAAAAATCATGAACACGTACAATGCTGCACCTTGGTCCTCTTCTTCAAACAGCCGTTACAGCTAGAATCCTGACTAGAACCAAAACAATTGATCATATTACTCCAGTGCTAGCCTCCCTACACTGGCTTCCTGTTAAGGCAAGGGCTGATTTCAAGGTTTTTACTGCTAAACTACAAATCATTACATGGGCTTGCTCCTACCTATCTTTACGAGTTGGTCCTGCCATACATACCTACACGTACGCTACGGTCACAAGACGCAGGCCTCCTAATTGTCCCTAGAATTTTTAAGCAAACAGCTGGAGGCAGGGCTTTCTCCTATAGAGCTCCTTTTTTATGGATTGGTCTGCCTACCCTTGTGAGAGACACAGACTTGGTCTCAACCTTTAAGTCTTTACTGGAGACTCATCTCTTCAGTAGGTCATATGATTGAGTGTAGTTTTGCCCAGGAGTGTGAAGGTGAACGGAAAGGCTCTGGTGCAACGAATCGCTCTAGCTGTCTCTGCCTGGCCAGTTCCCCACTCTCCACTGGGATTCTCTGCCTCTAACCCTATTACAGGGGCTGGGTCACTGGCTTACTGGTGCTCTTCCATGCCGTCCCTAGGAGGGGTGCGTCACTTGAGTGGGTTGAGTCGCTGACGTGGTCTTCTTGTCTGGGTTGGCGCCCCCCCTTGGGTTGTGCCGTGGCGGAGATCTTTGTGGGCTATACTCGGGCCTTGTCTCAGGATGGTCCTGACCCCTCCTGTCTCAGCCTCTAGTATTTATGCTGCAGTAGTTTGTGTCGGGGGCTAGGGTCAGTCTGTTATATCTGGAGTATTTCTCCATGGTCCTGTGTGAATTTAAGTATGCTCTCTCTAATTCCTTTCTTTCTTTCTTTCTTTCTTTCTTTCTTTCTTTCTTTCTTTCTTTCTTTCTTTCTTTCTTTCTTTCTTTCTTTCTTTCTTTCTTTCTTTCTTTTCACCGACGTGCTACCTGTCCAGACCTGCTGTTTTCAACTCTCTAGAGACAGCAGGAGCGGTTGAGATACCCAATGATCGGCTAGGAAAAGCCAACTGACCATTACTCCTGAGGTGCTGACTTGTTGCACCCTCGACAACTACTGTGATTATTATTATTTGACCATGCTGGTCATTTATGAACATTTGACATCTTGGCCATGTTATGTTATAATCTATAACCAGAAGAGGACTGGCCACCCCTCATAGCCTGGTTCCTCTCTAGGTTTCATCCTAGATTTTGACCTTTCTATGAGTTTTTCCTAGCCACCGTGCTCTACACCTGCATTGCTTGCTGTTTGGGGTTTTGGGCTGGTTTCTGTACAGCACTTTATATACACTGCTCAAAAAATAAAGGGAACCTTAAACAACACAATGTTAACTCCAAGTCAATCACACTTCTGTGAAATCAAC